>NC_089863.1:1782443-1902443 GCF_036373705.1 Amia ocellicauda
CGGTGTCTCTCCTCCACCTCTCTCCTCTCCCTTTCCCGCTCCTCCCTCAGCGCCTCCATCTCTCTCTCCAGCTTCTCTCTCTGCTCTCGCTCTCTCCTCAGCTCCTCCTCCAGCGCTCTCCTCCTCTCCTCATTCCTCTCCTCCCTCAGCCTCTCCTCCAGCTCTGCTATCCGCTCCTCCAGCGCTCTGATCTTCTCCTCTTGCTGCTGGAGCTCCCCCTCCATCCTGCGGAGGCAGTTCTGCACTTCCTTCTGCTGCTTCTCCCTCAGCCCTTCCTCTTCCCTCTGTTTCCTCTCCTCTCTGTCCCTCAGGATCTGCTCTTTCCTCTGTCTGATCCGGGACTCTGCCTCCTGGTACATCTGGCTGCTGTAGTGGCTGCCATTGTTTGCTGCCACCACCTCCTGGATTTTGGCCAGGAGCTGTGTGACCTGAGTGCCGTCGCCCCTGTCCCTGTTGTTGAGAACATGATACCTGTTCCCACATTTCTCCACCAGCCACTGGAGCTCCTTGTGTCTCTCAATGTGCTGCTCAATGGTTGTGTCTCCCAGTTTGTCCCCCCAGGTGAACAGCACTATAGTGTGTCTCCAGACTCTCTCACTGAGGAGCTCCAGGTGTTCCTGCGCTGATCTCCTCTCTCTCTCTGTGAATGAGTAACTCCACACAGGAATGGCCAGGAGGAGAGCGTGGGGTCCCGGGGGACACAGAGACACACTGCGCACAATCTCCTGTTTGACACACTCTGGACTCTCCTGTACAGAATCAGTCCACCTCCAGCCTGGTGTGTCGACCACAGTGACCTGCCTCCCGGCCACGTCACCCTGGCTCTTCTCACTCTGCTCAGTCACTCCAGTCTGAAACGCCTCTCTGCCCAGGATGGTGTTTCCTGATGAACTCTTCCCAGTCAGTCCACTCCACCCCAGCAGCACAATCCTCAGCTCTGAGAGACGCTGTGTCTCAGGGGAAGCAGTCTGTCTCCCCCCTGTCAGAGAGAAACAACACAGTTTATATCCCTCTTCAGCCCCACTGCCTCTCCCTCCATCCCTCCCTCTCCCACACTCGTCCCCTCCCTCTCTCCCTTCTTCTTTCTTTATTTGTGCTTTATTACTCTCGTGTGTGTGTGTGTGGTGAGTGTGAGCACAGTGTTGTCCGCTGTGTTGATTGTGTCGTCTCTCCTCTATATGTCTGTGTGTATTCGTGTGTGTGTTGTCACAGTGTGGGGGGCGATGAAGCAAATCTGAATTGATCTGTTTTTAACTTCTTCTGAATGACATTGTTTTTTCTCTTTACTTCCATATTGATATTTTTCTCTCCTCCATTTGTCTTCTCCCTCCCTCCATCTTTCTCTACTTCCCTCCCTCTTCCACATTTCCCCTCTTCTCTCCCTCCATCCCCACCCATATCCCCCACTCCGTCTCCCTCTTTCTCCCTCCCTCCTTCTGTGCTCCCTCTCTCCCTCTCCTTCCCTATCCCTCCATCCTTCATCCTGCTGTTATAGTTCACACAACACCCTCTCCCTCTCTCTGCCTCCTCCTTTCCCAAATCTCCTTCCCTCCTCTCCTCCTCCTTCCCTCTAACTTACTACCCCATCTCTCTACCCCTCTCTCCCTCCCTCCCTCCTTCTCTCTCTTCTTCTCATTGTTTTTTCTCATTCTCCCTTCATCTCCCCTTTCTCTCTCTATCCTCCCTCTCTATCCCACTCAAGCTCTCTGTCTCCGCTTCTCTCTCCTTCACAGAAAACAGTGATAATAATAATAATGCCTCTGTCTCTCTCTGATGACATCACACTAATAACAGAGTCTCAGTCACAACAGGACGAACACGACTACTGCTAATAATGAATAATGACACTGTCTCTCTGCCCTCTCTCGCCGCTCTGCCCTCTCTCCCCGCTCTCTCTCTCCCTCTCTCTCCTCTTCCTTGCTTCTCCCTCTCTCTCTCCCTCCCTACAGTCACTCCAGTCAGACAGTTTGCCCATCAGCTGTGTCTCAGTCCCTCTAATAACTCTCTCAGTGGGACTCTGAGCTCCTGCGCAGCCGACACTTTAACTTACTGCACACCTACTGCACTACTGCACACCTACTGTACTGCACACCTACTGCACTGAACAACTACTGCACACCTACTGCACACCTACTGCACTACTGCACACCTACTGTACTGCACACCTACTGCACTGCACACCTACTGCACACCTACTGCACTGAACACCTACTGCACACCTACTGCACTACTGCACACCTACTGCACTGCACACCTACTGCACACCTACTGCACACCTACTGCACTGCACACCTACTGCACTACTGCACACCTACTGCACTGCACACCTACTGCACTACTGCACACCTACTGCACTGCACACCTACTGCACACCTACTGCACACCTACTGCACTGCACACCTACTGCACTACTGCACACCTACTGCACTGCACACCTACTGCACTACTGCACTGCACACCTACTGCACACCTACTGCACACCTACTGCACTGCACACCTACTGCACTACTGCACACCTACTGCACACCTACTGCACTGCACACCTACAGCACACCTACAGCACACCTACTGCACACCTACTGCACTGAACACCTACTGCACACCTACTGCACACCTACTGCACTGAACACCTACTGCACACCTAATGCACTGCACACCTACTGCACTGCACACCTACTGCACTACTGCACACCTACTGCACTGCACACCTACTGCACACCTACTGCACTGCACACCTACTGCACACCTACTGCACACCTACTGCACTGAACACCTACTGCACACCTACTGCACACTTACTGCACTGCACACCTACTGCACACCTACTGCACTGCACACCTACTGCACACCTACTGCACACCTACTGCACTGCAAACCTACTGCACTGCACATCTACTGCACACCTACTGCACTGCACACCTACAGCACACCTACTGCACTGCACACCTACAGCACACCTACTGCACACCTACTGCACACCTACTGCACTGAACACCTACTGCTCTGAACACCTACAGCACTGAACACCTACTGCACACCTACTGCACTGCACACCTACTGCAAACCTACTGCACACCTACTGCACTGCACACCTACTGCACTGCACACCTACTGCACACCTACTGCACTGAACACCTACTGCACACCTACTGCACTGAACACCTAATGCACACCTACTGCACTGCACACCTACTGCACTACTGCACACCTACTGCACTGCACACCTACTGCACACCTACTGCACTGCACACCTACTGAACACCTACTGCACTGCACAAATTTGTAGTGTCCAGTCAGTCAGTGTTAATGTGCTGTAGTGTCCAGTCAGTCAGTGTTAATGTACTGTAGTGTCCAGTCAGTCAGTCAGTGTTAATGTACTGTAGTGTCCAGTTAGTCAGTGTTAATGTACTGTAGTGTCCAGTCAGTCAGTCAGTGTTAATGTACTGTAGTGTCCAGTCAGTCAGTCAGTGTTAATGTGCTGTAGTGTCCAGTCAGTCAGTCAGTGTTAATGTGATGTAGTGTCCAGTCACTCAGTGTTAATATGCTGTAGTGTCCAGTCAGTCAGTGTTAATGTAATGTAGTGTCCAGTCAGTCAGTCAGTGTTAATGTACTGTAGTGTCCAGTCAGTCAGTGTTAATGTGCTGTAGTGTCCAGTCAGTCAGTGTTAATGTACTGTAGTGTTCAGTCAGTCAGTGTTAATGTGCTGTATTGTCCAGTCAGTCAGTCAGTGTTAATGTGCTGTAGTGTCCAGTCAGTCAGTCAGTGTTAATGTGCTGTAGTGTCCAGTCAGTCAGTCAGTATTAATGTGCTGTAGTGTCCAGTCAGTCAGTCAGTGTTAATGTGCTGTAGTGTCCAGTCAGTCAGTGTTAATGTGCTGTAGTGTCCAGTCAGTCAGTGTTAATGTGCTGTAGTGTCCAGTCAGTCAGTGTTAATGTGCTGTAGTGTCCAGTCAGTCAGTCAGTGTTAATGTACTGTAGAGTCCAGTCAGTCAGTCAGTGTTAATGTGCTGTAGAGTCCAGTCAGTCAGTGTTAATGTGCTGTAGTGTCCAGTCAGTCAGTCAGTGTTAATGTACTGTAGTGTCCAGTCAGTCAGTGTTAATGTGCTGTAGTGTCCAGTCAGTCAGTGTTAATGTGCTGTAGTGTCCAGTCAGTCAGTGTTAATGTACTGTAGTGTCCAGTCAGTCAGTCAGTGTTAATGTACTGTAGTGTCCAGTCAGTCAGTGTTAATATGCTGTAGTGTTCAGTCAGTCAGTGTTAATGTGCTGTAGTGTCCAGTCAGTCAGTCAGTGTTAATGTACTGTAGTGTCCAGTCAGTCAGTCAGTGTTAATGTGCTGTAGTGTCCAGTCAGTCAGTCAGTGTTAATGTGCTGTAGTGTCCAGTCATTCAGTGTTAATGTGCTGTAGTGTCCAGTCAGTCAGTCAGTGTTAATGTGCTGTAGTGTCCAGTCAGTCAGTGTTAATGTGCTGTAGTGTCCAGTCAGTCAGTCAGTGTTAATGTGCTGTAGTGTCCAGTCAGTCAGTCAGTGTTAATGTGCTGTAGTGTCCAGTCAGTCAGTCAGTGTTAATGTGCTGTAGTGTCCAGTCAGTCAGTGAGTGTTAATGTGCTGTAGTGTCCAGTCAGTGTTAATGTGCTGTAGTGTCCAGTCAGTCAGTGTTAATGTACTGTAGTGTCCAGTCAGTCAGTGTTAATGTGCTGTAGTGTCCAGTCAGTCAGTGTTAATGTGCTGTAGTGTCCAGTCAGTCAGTGTTAATGTGCTGTAGTGTCCAGTCAGTCAGTCAGTGTTAATGTACTGTAGTGTCCAGTCAGTCAGTCAGTGTTAATGTGCTGTAGTGTCCAGTCAGTCAGTCAGTGTTAATGTGCTGTAGTGTCCAGTCAGTCAGTGTTAATGTGCTGCAGTGTCCAGTCAGTCAGTCAGTGTTAATGTGCTGTAGTGTCCAGTCAGTCAGTCAGTGTTAATGTGCTGTAGTGTCCAGTCAGTCAGTCAGTCAGCGTTAATGTGCTGTAGTGTCCAGTCAGTCAGTCAGTGTTAATGTGCTGTAGTGTCCAGTCAGTCAGTCAGTGTTAATGTGCTGTAGTGTCCAGTCAGTCAGTGTTAATGTGCTGTAGTGTCCAGTCAGTCAGTGTTAATGTGCTGTAGTGTCCAGTCAGTCAGTCAGTGTTAATGTACTGTAGTGTCCAGTCAGTCAGTCAGTGTTAATGTGCTGTAGTGTCCAGTCAGTCAGTCAGTGTTAATGTGCTGTAGTGTCCAGTCAGTCAGTGTTAATGTGCTGCAGTGTCCAGTCAGTCAGTCAGTGTTAATGTGCTGTAGTGTCCAGTCAGTCAGTGTTAATGTGCTGCAGTGTCCAGTCAGTCAGTCAGTGTTAATGTGCTGTAGTGTCCAGTCAGTCAGTGTTAATGTGCTGCAGTGTCCAGTCAGTCAGTCAGTGTTAATGTGCTGTAGTGTCCAGTCAGTCAGTGTTAATGTGCTGTAGTGTCCAGTCAGTCAGTCAGTGTTAATGTGCTGTAGTGTCCAGTCAGTCAGTCAGTGTTAATGTGCTGTAGTGTCCAGTCAGTCAGTCAGTGTTAATGTGCTGTAGTGTCCAGTCAGTCAGTGTTAATGTGCTGTAGTGTCCAGTCAGTCAGTCAGTGTTAATGTACTGTAGTGTCCAGTCAGTCAGTCAGTGTTAATGTGCTGTAGTGTCCAGTCAGTCAGTCAGTGTTAATGTGCTGTAGTGTCCAGTCAGTCAGTGTTAATGTGCTGTAGTGTCCAGTCAGTCAGTGTTAATGTGCTGTAGTGTCCAGTCAGTGTTATTGTGCTGTAGTGTCCAGTCAGTCAGTGTTAATGTGCTGTAGTGTCCAGTCAGTCAGTGTTAATGTGCTGTAGTGTCCAGTCAGTTAGTCAGTGTTAATGTGCTGTAGTGTCCAGTCAGTCAGTCAGTGTTAATGTACTGTAGTGTTCAGTCAGTCAGTGTTAATGTGCTGTAGTGTCCAGTCAGTCAGTCAGTGTTAATGTACTGTAGTGTCCAGTCAGTCAGTCAGTGTTAATGTGCTGTAGTGTCCAGTCAGTCAGTCAGTGTTAATGTACTGTAGTGTTCAGTCAGTCAGTGTTAATGTACTGTAGTGTCCAGTCAGTCAGTCAGTGTTAATGTACTGTAGTGTCCAGTCAGTCAGTCAGTGTTAATGTGCTGTAGTGTCCAGTCAGTCAGTGTTAATGTGCTGTAGTGTCCAGTCAGTCAGTCAGTGTTAATGTACTGTAGTGTCCAGTCAGTCAGTCAGTGTTAATGTGCTGTAGTGTCCAGTCAGTCAGTGTTAATGTACTGTAGTGTCCAGTCAGTCAGTGTTAATGTGCTGTAGTGTCCAGTCAGTCAGTGTTAATGTACTGTAGTGTCCAGTCAGTCAGTCAGTGTTAATGTACTGTAGTGTTCAGTCAGTCAGTGTTAATGTGCTGTAGTGTCCAGTCAGTCAGTCAGTGTTAATGTGCTGTAGTGTCCAGTCAGTCAGTCAGTGTTAATGTGCTGTAGTGTCCAGTCAGTCAGTCAGTGTTAATGTGCTGTAGTGTCCAGTCAGTCAGTCAGTGTTAATGTGCTGTAGTGTCCAGTCAGTCAGTGTTAATGTGCTGTAGTGTCCAGTCAGTCAGTCAGTGTTAATGTGCTGTAGTGTCCAGTCAGTCAGTGTTAATGTGCTGTAGTGTCCAGTCAGTCAGTCAGTGTTAATGTACTGTAGTGTCCAGTCAGTCAGTCAGTGTTAATGTACTGTAGTGTCCAGTCAGTCAGTCAGTGTTAATGTGCTGTAGTGTCCAGTCAGTCAGTGTTAATGTACTGTAGTGTCCAGTCAGTCAGTGTTAATGTACTGTAGTGTCCAGTCAGTCAGTCAGTGTTAATGTACTGTAGTGTTCAGTCAGTCAGTGTAAATGTGCTGTAGTGTCCAGTCAGTCAGTCAGTGTTAATATACTGTAGTGTCCAGTCAGTCAGTCAGTGTTAATGTGCTGTAGTGTCCAGTCAGTCAGTCAGTGTTAATGTGCTGTAGTGTCCAGTCAGTCAGTGTTAATGTGCTGTAGTGTCCAGTCAGTCAGTGTTAATGTGCTGTAGTGTCCAGTCAGTCAGTCAGTGTTAATGTACTGTAGTGTCCAGTCAGTCAGTCAGTGTTAATGTGCTGTAGTGTCCAGTCAGTCAGTGTTAATGTGCTGTAGTGTCCAGTCAGTCAGTCAGTGTTAATGTGCTGTAGTGTCCAGTCAGTCAGTCAGTGTTAATGTACTGTAGTGTCCAGTCAGTCAGTCAGTGTTAATGTGCTGTAGTGTCCAGTCAGTCAGTCAGTGTTAATGTGCTGTAGTGTCCAGTCAGTCAGTGTTAATGTGCTGTAGTGTCCAGTCAGTCAGTGTTAATGTGCTGTAGTGTCCAGTCAGTCAGTCAGTGTTAATGTACTGTAGTGTCCAGTCAGTCAGTCAGTGTTAATGTGCTGTAGTGTCCAGTCAGTCAGTCAGTGTTAATGTGCTGTAGTGTCCAGTCAGTCAGTGTTAATGTGCTGTAGTGTCCAGTCAGTCAGTGTTAATGTGCTGTAGTGTCCAGTCAGTCAGTGTTAATGTGCTGTAGTGTCCAGTCAGTCTAAACCCCGCCCTCATGACAAAACCGGGCTGTAAACGAAACTAAAATCAAATCCAGAGAAATCAAAAGCAGAGATCACAGCCTGTGTGTGAAATGGACTCCATCAGTGCGAGGTTTTAAATTTAAATTTAAATCTCGATTTAAAATTATTTGCTTTCAAGTTTTTTTTTTGCTTTTCATATCGTTTTTGTTTACAATTCTAGATCTTCTGCTTTCGATTGTTTTGTTTTTGATCTCAACATCCATTTTTTCTCAACTTTATTTTTCTCGGTTACAATATATTTTATTTTGAATTCGTTACTTATGGCGGTAATTTGAGCCCATATTTCTGTCCTGTATCGGACCGATATTGATACGGATTATCGGATCTGCGCATCTATACAAATAACTGTGTCAGACACAACAGGCAACTCACCACCAAGGGAGGAGGACCATCTGCTCGCCATCTCTCTCTCTCTCTCTCTCTCTCTCTCTCTCTCTCTCTCTCTCTCTCTCTCTCTCTCTCTCAGATCAGCTGTTGAAGGACTTGCTTTCCTCCAAAATGAAAAGTTACTCTGTTCTGCCTCTTTTCTCTTCTATTCTCTCTCTGTCTCTGTCTTTTCTGCCTCTTTTCTTTCCTCTTCTCTCTCTCTGTCTCTCTCAGCAGGAACATCTACGCAGTTCTCCCTCACAGCAGCACTTTCACTTTCTCTCTCTCTCAGCTCTTCCTTCCTGCCGCGTCTCTCCGCTCAGTTGAGTTATTGGAAACCACTATGGAAGCCAAACTGTCATTTAGAGATATCTCACAATACAATTCAAGATATCTTATGTTGAATTTGAGATATCTTGAATTTGAATATAAGATATCTTGAACTGTGTTTTGAGATCTCTCTAAATGACAGTTTGGCTTCCATAACCCCCGCTGCCCGCTGCTCGGGGCGATTGGGTTGTTTAATTCTTCTTGAAGGCGGGACTTAGCTCTATTGTTTTGAAGTAAAACAATGTGAAAAAACAATACTGGAATTAGCAAGCATTACCCTAACAGGCTGTAATCTTAATCGTGAAATGTAAGTAAAATATATACCGTTTTATATATTTACATTTTGAATAATAATTAATAATTTACAAGAGTGAGCATTAACATGTACAGTTCAGGCTTAAACATTTATTACATAAAACAGGACCAGATATGTTTGCTGGTACAGGGAGATAGAATTTCAATATAAGTAGTGGGTTAAATATATCCTTAGAAATGCGTATCAATATGAATTAAGCTAAGTAGCAAACATTGCTTTTAAATAAACAGGGGTGTTGCCAGGATTTCAGGGCCCCATGATAGAAAAAAAGGTGCTGGCAAAGTGTGTTCAGGGGAAGAATGCTGCCGAGGTGCCGATCACGGCATGGATGCGTGTCCCTCTGCTGCATGGGCCCCACCGACAAGACACGCAGGGCCCCCTCCCTCTCAGGGCCCCCTGAATCCTCATCACCTTTCTTTGAAATGTACTTAATGTCGGGGGAAATGTGATTAAAATTGTGTTTTCATTCTTAATGTCTGTATGAATGTTACTAGTTAGTTGTGCTGAAGGCTGTTCAAACTTCTTACTGTCAATACAACCAAGACCACTAAGCTCTTCAGACTGCACCCCCAAGCTATTGTAATGTGTAAATCATACAAATATACATACACACATAGGCTTGTGCTTAAAACTTATTGAGTTTATTTACTTTATCTTATTGCATAAATGGATTACATTAGATATTTATTTTACAGAACATGGTTTGTTACTAATATTATTACAAATGCAGCTTTTATTGAGTTTTATTTGAGTTTTAACAGTTTTTAAATATACATTCTATTATTGTTATCTATTTAAGGATTTCTCAAGTATGTTGGTTTCATTAAATGTAGTGTACATGGTGGTGTAAATATACACCTGTACACCCACACACACTGAAAGTTTCCATTTAAATTGTCTGCATTCTATTTCTTAAAATGTTGTATATATATCACGGTGAACTGTATGACACTATTATTATTATTATTATTATTATTATTATTATTATTATTATTACCTTATTCCTTATTTCTTTATTTGTTTGCACTTTTCATTCACATGTTTTCGTTTCACCTATCGAGTTATTATTCTTATTCTTATTTTATTATATTGTCACTGATTTTGTGATGTGGTGGTGGGATTTAAATTGTCTCCCTTTCTTTGTGGCAATAGAAGATGGGTCTTTTCTCCTGAGTGGGAAGAGTAAGCAATCAAAAGCAGAAAGGCATTTTGCACTATTTTGCCGGGGGAAAAGAGGAAGGCAGTCTTCCTTGACGCCGCAGGACGCTGTCTAAGCCAAGCCTGCACACTTATCAGGCCGAACCCGAGACGCCACGGCTGTGCGGCAGTCTAGGGGGATTCCTACGGTACAGAGGCTCCAGGGACTAGGACTGCATACCATATAAGTGAACTGCATTCTGCTTTTCCAGTCACAGAAATACAGTGGACGGACTGAATTTGTTGAACCGGCTTTATTTTGGTGCTTCATATAATCTTTCCCCCGGGCTGAGACGCTGCTTCCTGTCTGTGGAGACAAAGAACTGTGATCTGTCTTTGGTTATACAAACCTTAGGCATTTGTCCCCTTTATCTTTCAGCCAAAGCTCTCCCTGCCGGTTTGCTATTTTTTATACAAGCATTAAGCGTTTGTCACTTTATCTTCACCTGAAGCTCTACATACCTGCCGGCATTTCTTGAGTTGGACAGGAGTCTGCAGAGATCTAAGAAAAAGGAGACGATTAGATGTGTTTGTGCTGCATCGGGCTGAGGATTGTTATTGTTAGAAGTGGGAACATTCATCTGTCCAGGAGGCAGTGGAGATTGTCAGTCCCAGATCCTAATCCTTTAGATTTTTTGTATTAGGGTTTTAATTTGGTGCCAGATTTGATATAAAGGCGGTTTTAGTTTTAGTTAGTTTATATTTAATTAAAAATTGTTCTCTGGTGCTGCCTCAGACTTCCTGTCCTGAGGATAGTGGTTATTGGCTTATATTTCATTCGTGTTGTTTGTATTGTAAAAATAAATATAATTGTATTTACCTGGTTGTCCTGATTTGGTGAGCAAGATCCGAGGTCCCTGTGCGATGAGGGTGTGTTCCTTGACTCTAAAACAAAGTGTCGTAGTCTCGTGTCTCGGCTACATCATATAGCTTGTTACATATATTCAGGATTTTCTAAGGTTTAGACCATTTAGACTGACTTGTCATTCTTGATCTCTGTAAGTAAAAGCTGCTATCTAGTAGTAGTAGTAGTAGTAGTAGTCGTAGTAGTAGTAATCTAGCCTTTCATATTTTTGCCTATGTAGGGTCTTGGTCCAGGAGACATGTTTCTGTAACTGTGCTCTCCATATAAAGATGAAGAAACATCTCTTTGTGATCTAGAAGGAAGAATTATACCCATCAGGGGATGCTTGTCTTGATGCACGATATTTTTCTCTGCCACGGTCTTGTTTCATCCATTCTGGAGAAGGCCGACGGTCCTTTTTCCCCTCTTTGTACTGGCTGTGCACATGTTTGAGATTTTCTTGCTGTTGCTTCAACTGGCTCACCTCTACTCCGAGTGCTTTAACATCTGCAGTTAAATCTGCAATAGCTTGTAGTAATTTGGGGGATTCCTCTGACGTAGATGTAATGGACTTGCTTGACACCATAGCTGTTGGGTTATTTCCAGATTTACATATAGATGGTTGTTCCAGAACCTTCTCACTGTGCTTGAGAAATGTGAAGAAGCAGTTCTTACTGCTTCCTTAATTTTTAGGGCTTCCTCCAATCTACTTGCACCATGCTCATAACACTTTGCCTGCAGCACTGGGTCTAAACCAGCAACAAAACGCCTAAAACGCTCCATTTCAATAGCTGGCTGTCCGTAACTGGGAAACGCCTCTTGCACAAGTCTGCGAACTTCGGCTGCATAAACGTCTAATGCTTCTTTAGGCTGACGGGGTCTTGCATTAACAAAAGTTTGAAAATGCAGTAGGAATTCTTTTCTTCCAAAGACTTCTTTTAATGTCTCTACTGTTTTAGCATAGTCTTTTTGTATTTCAGAGGGTAAAGAAACCCAGTATGACAGTGCATCTCCACTTAAACGTGTTGGTAAAATTGTTGCAAGATCCTGGTGCTGTGTGTTTGTGCAGCATTTACAGCCAATTCCAGATGCGTGTTCCACAGAGAAAGACTTTCTTTATCCTTCCCATCTCCGTGAAAGCAAGGAGGCAGCTGAACACGATCATGTGTTACTCTGGTCGAATTTGTGGGTCTTTTTGCATTAATTGGTTCATTTTCATTTGCTGCGTCTACATTAATCTCTGGGTCTATCGGATTTTCCATGTTTTTTATCTTAGTTTTGTTTTTAACTGTACAGTTCACTCACCACCCACGTGGTTTTGTCTCCGTCACCCACAAGCACAGCTCCCTGCATCTGGCCTCGCTAGAGAAAAAACAAAACCAAACAATATCCCACCGCTGCCGCCAATCTGTAAACCGTGAAACTCTACTCTACAAAGGATTACTCGTCTGGTGTCCATTAATAACTGAGTGATCAAGGATCCTATCCAGTCTGTTTTTGAATGTTCCCAAATTGTCTCTTCAGCCACATCGCTGGGGAGTTTGTTCAGATTGTGACGCCTCTCTGTGTGAAGAAGTGTCTCCTGAATAAGTCACTTAAGCTCCTTGTGCTCCATCATTCAGGTGAGATGTAATTGTAAGTGTCTCTGCAGCTGATGCATAGTTCACACACCCTAGTCTCTGTAAGTTGCCTTGGATAAAAGTGTCTGCTAAAATACACTAATAAAGTAGACTGTGAAACAAGTTGGAGGTAGACGTGTTGTTTGGGGTTCAGCTGACATCAGGACTCCTTGACACAATTTATTGTTCCTGGCACTTTGGTTTATTTGTCTTATAAGCCGAGTTGCAGTGATGAGTACAATGACGAGCACAACAGTGTAGCGCCACTACTCCTCTCAATCCACTACACAGAGACCTGTCCGGCTTTACAACATGCAACTCACATAATATGGTCCTGGGGAACAACATAACACATAGCGGTTTCTCCTGCTATAAAGTAAAATAATGTATACAGTGTTTCTAATTTCTTTTACGATACCTTTTCATAGATTTTTATATTTTTCAATAATAAACTAATGTCACAGCAGTGCCGATCTTCTGGCAAACCGATAATTTGTCAGGTTAATGTTCCATAGTCTACTGGTACTTCATGGTGTGTAAACCGCTTGATCCATATTTTGAGAGTCTTTACCAGTCAAAAGTTTGAATGTTTGTTTCAAAGATCACACATTTTAGAGTAGTCAATAGCAGCCAAGCTCTAATTGTTTAAATGGCAGGTCATTCCTATATGTAACCACAGGGAGCCGAGCTGTGGCAGGACGGACAGATTCTCTTCTGTCAACTACGCCACTTGGCAGTTTCACCCAAAGAAATACTTAAAGCTAAAGGGCCCCAATGCAGGCCCCCCTTAAACAAACCAGAGTAAGCAGAGACGTGCAAATAAAAGACAGTAACAATGTATTCTGTATGTAGCAGGACTAGTTAAAATATTAACAAACCGATTACAATACATACAAGTACAATCAGACAATCACCACCAGGGGGCGACCAACACTCGCTTCAGCCTAACCAAAATAATACAGGACAAGTCAAATTACGTTAATCATAAACCCAGAACCAACGTATAAATGTAGTGTGTATATATAATGAACTATAAGCAAATCAATGCACACTTCAAAAACAACCAGTTATGAAGTGAAAGAAAAGGCAACTCAACAAAATATATAAAGACAAACCATAACCCAATCAACAGATTAAAGCCGATCACGTTCTACCGCCCGTCCTAATTACATACGAACAACCACAAAAAGTTACATAAAAGGAAATGCGTAGAAACCAGCAGCGGACTCCTCCTTGTGAAAGATAGAAAACCCACATTTAGGATGTCACCGTGGTGACCAGAACAATCCCTCAGGGAGCTCAACTCGCCCACATGGATAACATTTACTCCGGGATACAGCTGCCCACCCCACACCCGTACACGTCATACAACGTCACATCCTGCGTCACAAAAGACCCTACAAACAATACACATAATTATAGCGAACCAAAAACCCATACAGAAACACAAACATTAAAACAAAACGTACCTCCACACGACTCGAGAGCAACTCAAGCGCCCTGGCATAAGGGAAGGTAGAGACTTGCTGCCCACACTAGGAAGTGCATTTATAAATCCCATAGCCGTGGAACCATTAAAGAAGTTTAATAATGAGGACCAATTAACCTCACCGGTTACATTCACACCCTCTGTAAAATAATATCTCATTGAAAACTACAGTTCAAATTGGATTCAAGACATACATGAAAGTATAACAGATTAACTTTTAAATGTAAAAACATGTTTCTACATAGTACCATATTACAATAATAAAACAATTTAAATTAAACTATAGCAACAAAATACCCTTCACATACTTGAAATAAGAGTAGATAAAATAACTAACATAAATCATAACACTGAAAACTATCTGCAAACTTATCTAATAATAGAAGGTTAGGAAAAACATTATATATATATATATATATATATATATATATATATACACTCACCTAAAGGATTATTAGGAACACCATACTAATACTGTGTTTGACCCCCTTTCGCCTTCAGAACTGCCTTAATTCTACGTGGCATTGATTCAACAAGGTGCTGAAAGCATTCTTTAGAAATGTTGGCCCATATTGATAGGATAGCATCTTGCAGTTGATGGAGATTTGTGGGATGCACATCCAGGGCACGAAGCTCCCGTTCCACCACATCCCAAAGATGCTCTATTGGGTTGAGATCTGGTGACTGTGGGGGCCAGTTTAGTACAGTGAACTGATTTTCATGTTCAAGAAACCAATTTGAAATGATTCGAGCTTTGTGACATGGTGCATTATCCTGCTGGAAGTAGCCATCAGAGGATGGGTACATGGTGGTCATAAAGGGATGGATGGGATGCTCAGGTAGGCCGTGGCATTTAAACGATGCCCAATTGGCACTAAGGGGCCTAAAGTGTGCCAAGAAAACATCCCCCACACCATTACACCACCACCACCACCAGCCTGCACAGTGGTAACAAGGCATGATGGATCCATGTTCTCATTCTGTTTACGCCAAATTCTGACTCTACCATCTGAATGTCTCAACAGAAATCGAGACTCATCAGACCAGGCAACATTTTTCCAGTCTGCAACTGTCCAATTTTGGTGAGCTTGTGCAAATTGTAGCCTCTTTTTCCTAAATGTAGTGGAGATGAGTGGTACCCGGTGGGGTCTTCTGCTGTTGTAGCCCATCCGCCTCAAGGTTGTACGTGTTGTGGCTTCACAAATGCTTTGCTGCATACCTCGGTTGTAACGAGTGGTTATTTCAGTCAAAGTTGCTCTTCTATCAGCTTGAATCAGTCGGCCCATTCTCCTCTGACCTCTAGCATCAACAAGGCATTTTCGCCCACAGGACTGCCGCATACTGGATGTTTTTCCCTTTTCACACCATTCTTTGTAAAGCCTAGAAATGGTTGTGCGTGAAAATCCCAGTAACTGAGCAGACCATGCCACGCTCAAAATTGCTTAAATCACCTTTCTTTCCCATTCAGACATTCAGTTTGGAGTTCAGGAGATTGTCTTGACCAGGACCACACCCCTAAATGCATTGAAGCAACTGCCATGTGATTGGTTGGTTAGATAATTGCATTAATGAGAAATTGAACAGGTGTTCCTAATAATCCTTTAGGTGAGTGTATATAAATAAATAATATATAAATATATAAATAAATCCACCATGGCCAAGACCAAAGAGCTGTCCAAGGATGTCAGGGACAAGATTGTAGACCTACACAAGGCTGGAATGGGCTACAAGACCATCGCCAAGCAGCTTGGTGAGAAGGGGACAACAGTTGGTGCGATTATTCGCAAATGGAAGAAACACAAAATAACTGTCAGTCTCCCTCGGTCTGGGGCTCCATGCAAGATCTCACCTCGTGGAGTTTCAATGATCATGAGAACGGTGAGGAATCAGCCCAGAACTACACGGGAGGATCTTGTTAGTGATCTCAAGGCAGCTGGGACCATAGTCACCAAGAAAACAATTGGTAACACACTACACTGTGAAGGACTGAAATCCTGCAGCGCCCGCAAGGTCCCTCTGCTCAAGAAAGCCCGTCTGAAGTTTGCCACTGAACATCTGAATGATTCAGAGGAGAACTGGGTGAAAGTGGTCTCAGATGAGACCAAAATCAAGCTCTTTGGCATCAACTCAACTCGCCATGTTTGGAGGAGGAGGAATCCACCCGAAAGTGAAGCACCTTTATTAGGACATCCGCATTCAATCACAGGAAATCCTATGCATTAGTGTGCAATCGTCTGCACTGAAAGCAGCCTCTGTGACGCGTCTGTAGTGATAATATCCTCATAGCAGTGCTGCAGTTCTGCGGTTTCTGTTTTATCTTCATCTTCATCCTCATTGTAAACAGCGCTTTCATTTCTGCATCGACCCAGTTGTCTCCTCTAACGCCGGCATTTGTGATTGTCCTGCTCAGCTCAATATAACTGCATTTCAGATTGCATAGGAAATAACTGGTCTCCTATTAAAATGCACTGATTTGGATGGAAACTTGCTTCGGTTAAATTTATATCGTTTTAATGCAAAATTCTGATAATTAATAGTTATGGTCCCGTTCACAATTTCACAATGCAATTTCCACGTGTAAAATGCATACTGTTAAATTTCAGACTTTAATCATACAAACCATAGCAAGTTTACCAGCTACACACTTTTATTTTAATCGACCGAGTAGTTTGAACGGTTTACATTATAATTCATTACTTAGCCTAGACTTTTATAATATATATACAGATATGAGCTAGTGAAATGTAGCAGTACATTTAAGGCTATAGATCGATATGACATTCAAACAATACAGAGACAATACTGTGTCCTGCAGCGGTGCAGCTGTGTCGGTGCCCGTGTTTACTCTGTGTTTACTCTGTGTTTATTGTGTGTGTACTCTGTGTTTATTCTGTGTTTACTCTGTATTTCTTGTGTGTTTACTTTGTGTTTCTTGTGTGTTTACTCTGTGTTTACTCTGTGTTTATTGTGTGTTTATTCTGTGTTTACTCTGTATTTCTTGTGTGTTTACTTTGTGTTTCTTGTGTGTTTACTCTGTGTTTACTCTGTGTTTATTGTGTGTTTATTCTGTGTTTACTCTGTATTTCTTGTGTGTTTACTTTGTGTTTCTTGTGTGTTTACTCTGTGTTTACTCTGTGTTTATTGTGTGTTTACTCTGTGTTGACTCTGTGTTTCCTAGGCGTCTCTCAGACACGCAGTCTCTGGGGGTGGGGCTTGAGTTGTGTCACACGCTGACGCTTTTCACTGGCCCAGGCCCGGCGCGTCACAGTTACATTTAGGCCGCAGAAGTTCAATTAAATATTTGCCAGAAGTTCACCAGAATATTTGCCAGAAGTTTGTTACAAGTGAGCCGCTAGCTCTGGCAAACACTTCTGGTAAACGATTTAGTTTGCTGCAAATTCACTGCAAATTCACAGCAAATTTGCAGCAAACTTTTAATTTCTGTAAGGGTGAGCGTCTCGGGCCAGGGCCGGGCTTGGGCCTAGATCTGAGGCCCATGCAGGGCTTTACCCCAGCGATGTGGTAGAAGCTGAAAGTTTAAAACATTTAAAAATAGACTGCACACGCACCCGGCCATCCACGTGATGTAAAAGAAAATGTGATTCATCAGACCAGGCCACCTTCCTCCATTGCTCCGTGGTCCAGTTCTGATGCTCACGTGCCCATTGACCACTGCAGACAGGGAACACCCCACAAGAGCTGCAGTTTTGGTAAATAGTTTAGTTTGTGCACTGTCTCCCAGGTCAGATCATCCAATGGAACTCAGGTACAGTACCTAAGGAATGATCTGTGTTAAAAATGTAGTTAGAAACTATTTAAATACAGATTAACTTACTATTATCAGTCTGAGAACTTCTGGTGGAATTTTCTGCAGATGAGGAGGGCTTTGCTGCTATAGGGTATATTTCAACTGACAAACCTAAGCATATGAATCATTGTGAAAATCAGAATGGTATTGTTTGTATATATACACATACATTTTTACATGTATTTTAAACCTTACAGAAACAGATTAATGCAGGTATATACAACCCGAGGAATGCAATAAAAACACCAAAATACACAATCTGCATCCTACATTAAATATACTAAAAGCAATGTATTCTGATGAGAAACTGGCACAAGTCTTCCCCTGTAACTTGTACTTGACATTGTAGGGGTCCTCTCATCCCCTTTGTGAGATGATCTTGCCCTTTCATCCCTTCTGCAAGGTGATAGTGTCCTTTTATATCTCTAATGTGATCTTGGCCTATCTGATCCACTTGACCTTTCGTTTGAAGTGCTAGGTGTTCTTCACTTCTCATCTGATCTGCACAATGACATTGACCCGTCTGATCTTTCAGATAAGTCTGGCCTGGCTGAAATGTAGGGTAAGTGTCACCGTGGCAGGGGTGAAACTGCACACTGGACCAAATTAGACTACGCCACCCCAAATGTATAGTGAGGAGGGGAACCGCACAATCACCCTTTTCTTTCCCCGTGCAGGTTCGGCAGGTATCACTATAAGCAGATATTTATTCTTAAAATACAGTCCAGCAACCGATCTGGTTAGCAGGGCACGAAGTCTGCTGTCAATGTATACAAATAAGAGGGAGGTTGGGGATTAAATATTCTAAAACTATAAACTGCTAAAATCACCTTTAATGCTCTGGGTGATAAACTCCAAAACAATAATATACTTGGTAAATACAATTATAAATGAAAGGAATAAACAAAAGTTCACAGTTCAGAGCGACTGGAGTCCGTTGCAGAATATAAGGTCTCTGCCTTTATACTGCCAACCGGCTGCGCAGATCCCACAGTGCAGCGCTCCCTTCCTGCAGCTACAGCTTTCATAGCTTTCACAGTCAGTAGGGGAAAAAAACAAATCAGAATTAATGCAGCCTCTATCGTGATAATCACTCCTTCTCCCCGCAACAGGAGTAGGCCTGTGCACATCCCTTTCTCACCCCTTCACCGCGCGTCTCTCCTCCCAGCTGCCCGAGTCCAGTCTCCGGAGCGCCTCCCACCGTGGAAACCAGCTCCCGTCCTGGTGGGTGCAGCTCCTGCACTCACAAGACGTGTGTGTGTCCCTCTCCCTCCCTTTCCTCAGTCCAAGGGCAGCCTCAAATAGCCGGGAGTGTAATCAGTCATGAGTGGGAGCCGATGATGGAAGCAGTGCCGTGGGTTAGGGATAGGCTGCCGGCTTAATTAGGCAGGTGTGCCACATTAGGTGCATAAAGTCAATCAAACAATCAGCGAAATCAATAAAACAATCAGTGAAATTAAAACAGACGTGAACAAAGTAAAATAAATGAAAACCATACGTATGAAATAAACGTGAACAAGGTGATAAGGCACCTCTCGTGACATAAGGTTGTAGGGGTCTTCAAACTATACTGATACATCTGACGTAGTGATGCCCGGTCTGAACTAGATGACACATGGTTTAATTAATAGTCTTCTAAATATTATTTAAAAGGCATTAAATTAAACTTGACAATTAATGAAAAGTGGATTATTGTAAATATAAAATACTTGAGCTGTAAATCTCATTATATTGGATGTGAAGCAATTAAACATTTAATTTATGTTCCTAATTCCAAATTTTTTTCCTTGCACAATGTGCAATATTTTATAGGTGCACCCACATTCTGGTGGCTTAGGCAGGGACTGTTTTTCCTTCCAACTATGTCCTTCGTTTCTGCCTCTCCCCGTCTCTACTACCACTTTGTTCTTCACTTGACTTCCTTTTCTCTCGTATGCTTTTAGTAAATCCTTCTTTTTTTTTTCTCTGGTCCTTCCTTTGCCAGAATATTTCTTCACACTTTTTTCCAGTTCCTCATCTATAAGATAACATTGGCAATAATTGAATTATCATCACTAAACAACAATAGTCATTAATACAGTGATCCTCAGTCCTGGTCCTGAGAGTCACATGGGTCTGCTGGTTTTCATTCCATCCCAGCACCTTATTTGTTAATTTAATTATCAAGAGTGTAGTAATTGTGTATATCAGCATGTCTCAAACTCATCCTGTTTCTGCTGGTTTTTGTTCCAACATAGCACTCAAATGCATTGATATCACGCAAAAAACATTGTTTTGGATATGAAAAATGTTGTCATAAAGCAATTCAGAGCATAGTTGGGATAAGATACAGCACACACGGGTTTGCTAGTAGGAGCTTTGAGAAACACTCAGTAATAACCAGGAGTAATAACCCAATGTAATATTCTATTTTTCAGATCGTTATTTCTTATATATTTATAATGTACTTACAATAAAATAATATCTCTAAATGATGACACATTTTGACAGTCTTCTGCAGAAATAAATCTATCATTATTTCTTACCATCACCATATGTGTCTTTATCTGAGTGAAAACGAGCTGGTTTCACCACTCTCCTACATCCACGCCCCAATGGCATCGTCATATTTATCTGGAAATACATAACAAAACTGTAAGAAGCCCATCAACAAGTTTTTACAAGTAATTTCAATTATACTTTGTGCATCCAAGGGGAACTCATTGTATCAGTTACCAGTTTCCTTGCAGACCCATACAAGGTGGCTTTCCCACAGCTCTGTGTCTGGAATATCACATCGTTCTGCCCTCTGCCTGTCGTTTGCAGGTGGCCAGTACGCCTCTTTACCCTAAAACATGTTTATATTGAAAATGTCTGATTTTAACCTATCAAAAATAATGCCATGGATAAAAACAAGATACATAAACTTGATTTGGATAGTTTGTTAACATATAATTTCACATAAGGGTCTACCTTGTTTAATACAACAAAAATATTGTGTTTATCTGCAATGGACTGACATGCCATTCAGGGTTTACCTTTCAAAATTACAGCACATACACTTGAATTCTACACTTTGCTTTGGAAGATTGGTAGTCCATCAATGTTCAAAGATATTTCTGTAATATCATTATTGTTAATCAAATCTTTGGGATATTTCTCAATGTATTTCAGAATTTCTCCTTTACAGGAAAGTGTATGTACTGCATACCAGATATCATTTCTGTTTCTAAGTTTTGCAGGGCTTTTAGTAATGTCCTCTCTGTTTTAAGGAGATCTGAATGGCCATGGTTTTTCAGTGTCATGAGAAGATCATCCACAGCATTGTGTGTTATCAAGTTTCAATTTGCCCAAGATGTAAGGTCATCTTTCACAGAATTGCCTCCTTCATTTTCTTCATCCTCTTCAGAATCAGAGTATGTTATTATGGCATTGCACTGATCAATTATGGCCCAAACATCATCTTCTCTATCACTAGTAGAATCGCTGTCATGGCTACTATCTTGTTCTCCATTGCAAGGCTCAACATCTGCATTTTCAAAATCATGGTATGTATGATGCACAATTGACCCAACAATATCACTGGTATCACAGCTTTCTGACACTTTTCTATTACTGGGAAGTGATCTCTTAGCAGTTTTCCATTTCCTTGTATATGCTAATCGTCTGTTGTTGCTATCTGCCATGCTCCAGATAACTAAAGCTTGCAAATATCTATTTATTTTTACCTTTTGTGGATCAACATT
This sequence comes from Amia ocellicauda, assembly GCF_036373705.1. Taxonomy (NCBI): domain Eukaryota; kingdom Metazoa; phylum Chordata; class Actinopteri; order Amiiformes; family Amiidae; genus Amia; species Amia ocellicauda. Next base: position 1,803,762 of record NC_089863.1, read on the forward strand.
GTGCAGTCATCATTTTCCATCAACACAGTCAAGGTATGATTAGATACATTATAGTAAGTTAACATTACCATTAGTAACATTGGGTGGGGTATGGGAAAGAATAGTTATACAATGCAATCACTGATAATGCTGAATGGTGTATTTATTTTTTTATGCCTCAGCATGGAGCACTTTAAGATTCAATATTTTTGGTACATTGTTAAACCCGTGGTTTTTTTTGGTTTGTTTCTCCTTGACTACCTACCTACCTACTAGATGGCGCCCCAAAAAATCCCATTGAAAATAACCAAGTGAGTCAAAATTGTTTCCGAACGCGAATGTGTAGTACATATTGGGATCTATAGCTACCCGTACTGTGTGTGTGTTACGTGTTTAGCTTACAGTCTAGTATTGTTGACGCTGGTAAGTTTTATGCATTTCGTGGTGTAATAAGTTCGGGATACGAATATTTATATTTTCTGGTTGGTTAAACAATCTTAAACAGTGTATTCTCCACCATCCCATATGTCAGCAAAAAGTGCCCAACATTATTAAAGTGTTTCCCATACTGTATATGTAAAAGTTACATTCAAAATGTATTTCTCTTTCTGTTCTTAAACCTGGGATAATTGTAATATATGCATGATTAAATAACATCCACGTTTTTATCTTTGTCTCAAATCTTTTTTTATTGTGTTACAAAAAACAGTCATAGGCAGTAATACATAAGGAAAAACATAACTAATAAGAAAAACAGTTGAGCTGGAAGTTTGACAATACTAATATAAACTAAATCAATGCGGCTAACTATATTTTCCATCTGCTCATATTATATCAAGAAAAAGTACAATTACATTGTTTCAAATAGCACTACATGTTTTACTTTGTGAAACACACCCAGCCCTTGCATTAGTAAACTACCCACAATATAAAAACAAAGACAACTGCTCACCATAAATTAAACAGATCTACGCTCGCCGTTTGGAGTCTGGATTGGTAGCAAAACTATTATCTGTGTAATCGCATGACCAGTTCTACCTGTAAATCCCAGCCTTGAATCTATGATCGTTAGACAAGGTTCTATGGTTTTAAGTAATGTAACGGGAATACTCGAATACTCGAATAATTGACAGAATACTCTAGTACCAAAATAGTCATTAGTGACAGCCCTAATGTTGTTAATTTGTTTGGAAACAAAAAGAAACAAAGAAACAGAAAAATCAAAGACATTTGTACAAACCAAGGAAAGCGGAAATGGAGACAAAATAAAACTCAACTGCAAAGACAGTCACTGGATCCCATGAACATCAACACACAAAACCCTGACAGGCGAGTACGTGCTGAACCTGGAAGAGCACAGAAATAACAGAACACATTCGTAGTCCATCCAGGCAATTAAAGCAGCGCACAGCCCCCCAGTCTGGATTAAACAGATCAGTCTCGTCACTCAGACATCCCCCCGAAACTGAGTCGCAGTCTTAATAAGCAATAGCTCCTTCAGGAATCCCCAGCTGTCCCAAACTCTGTGTCTCTGTGTGATACTGTCTCTGTGTCCCTCTGTCTGATCCTGTCTCACGGTGTCTCTGTGTCTCTCTGTCCAGCTGCAGTGAAATGCTCCACCTTCTCTCCGATTCCCTCCACTGTCAGTCGCAGTCTCTCCAGTGTCTCTCTGTAAATCTCCAGCTCTCTGGCCTTCTCCTCATAGCGCTGCCTGAGCTCCTCAGTGCTGAGCCCCAGTGCTGCTGCAGGGAGCTGTGCCATCACCACCGCCTCCTGCAGGGCCTCTCTGTGTCTCTCTGCCTCGTCTCTGGCCTGTCCCTCATAGCGCCGCCTGAGCTCCTCCATCTCCCTCTGGTGTCTCTCCTCCATCTCTTTCCTCTCCCTCTCCCGCTCCTCAGTCAGCACCTCCCTCTCTCTCACCAGCTTCTCTTTCTGCTCTCGCTCTCTCCTCAGCTCCTCCTCCAGCGCTCTCCTCCTCTCCTCGTCCCTCTCCTCCCTCAGCCTCTCCTCCAGCTCTGCTATCCGCTCCTCCAGCGCTCTGATCTTCTCCTCTCGCTGCTGGAGCTCCCCCTCCATCCTGCGGAGGCAGTTCTGCACTTCCTTCTGCTGCTTCTCCCTCAGCCCTTCCTCTTCCCTCTGTTTCCTCTCCTCTCTGTCCCTCAGGATCTGCTCTTGCCTCTGTCTGATCCGGGACTCTGCCTCCTGGTACATCTGGCTGCTGTAGTGGCTGCCATTGTTTGCTGCCACCACCTCCTGGATTTTGGCCAGGAGCTGTGTGACCTGAGTGCCGTCGCCCCTGTTCTTGTTGTCCAGAGCGTGGTACCTGTTCCCGCACTTCTCCACCAGCCACCGGAGCTCCTCGCCGCCCGTCTCCACAAACTCCTGGACGCTCTTGCCGTTCAGCTGGTCGGCGTGAGTGAAGAGGAGCACGGTACGCCCCGCAGCCCCCTCCCCGAAGATCTCCCGCACCCTCTCCAGCGTCCTCCTCTCCTCCCCTGTGGATCGGCCCAGCGGGGTCACCAGGAGGAAAGCGTGGGGTCCCGGGGCAGACAGGTTGATACAGAGCCCCACGTCCCGTCTCACGTCCCCCTGAGAGAGAGGCGTATGGAACCAGTCTGGTGTGTCCACCACAGACACCCGTCTCCCAGCCACGCGTCCTCTTCTCTTGGCGCTCTCCTGTGTCACTGCAGAGCTGCTGGCTTCAGAGGGAAACTCCTCTCGGCCCAGGATGGTGTTTCCTGCCGCGCTCTTCCCAGCCCCAGTCCTCCCCAGCAGCACCAGCCTCAGCTCAGGGAGACTGGGAGGCGCCGGGGCGTCTGGACTGGGAGTCTCTCCTGGGCTTCTCTCTGGAGCGGCACCTCCACTCACTGCAACACAACACAACACACAACACACAGTCAGAGCTGAGACGACAACACGGCACAGACACACTGCTGAGAATGGGATCAGAGATCAGAGTCAGTGATACAGACTGAGAGGAGAGCCAGTGAGATCAGAGTCAGTGATACAGACTGAGAGGAGAGCCAGTGAGATCAGAGTCAGTGATACAGACTGAGAGGAGAGCCAGTGAGATCAGAGAGTCAGTGATACAGACTGAGAGGAGAGCCAGTGAGATCAGAGTCAGTGATACAGACTGAGAGGAGAGCCAGTGAGATCAGAGTCAGTGATACAGACTGAGAGGAGAGCCAGTGAGATCAGAGAGTCAGTGATACAGACTGAGAGGAGAGCCAGTGAGATCAGAGTCAGTGATACAGACTGAGAGGAGAGCCAGTGAGATCAGAGAGTCAGTGATACAGACTGAGAGGAGAGCCAGTGAGATCAGAGTCAGTGATACAGACTGAGAGGAGAGCCAGTGAGATCAGAGTCAGTGATAGAGACTGAGAGGAGAGCCAGTGAGATCAGAGTCAGTGATAGAGACTGAGAGGAGAGCCAGTGAGATCAGAGTCAGTGATACAGACTGAGAGGAGAGCCAGTGAGATCAGAGAGTCAGTGATACAGACTGAGAGGAGAGCCAGTGAGATCAGAGTCAGTGATACAGACTGAGAGGAGAGCCAGTGAGATCAGAGTCAGTGATACAGACTGAGAGGAGAGCCAGTGAGATCAGAGAGTCAGTGATACAGACTGAGAGGAGAGCCAGTGAGATCAGAGTCAGTGATACAGACTGAGAGGAGAGCCAGTGAGATCAGAGTCAGTGATACAGACTGAGAGGAGAGCCAGTGAGATCAGAGTCAGTGATACAGCATTAATCAGACTCACTCTTGGGAGGGTTCCACTCCATGCTGCTCCTCCTCTTGACAGGTTGTGTGGATTCCTCTGTCTCTTTCTCCAGATTCTCTTCCTTCAGTGTCTTTCTCATCTTCTCCTTCAGCTCCTCTTCTCTCCTGCTCCACTCCTCCTCCATCCTCTGTTTCAGCTCCTCCTCTCTCTCTCTCTCCCTCTCTCTATACTTCTCCTTCAGCTCCTCTTCCCTCTCTCTCTCCTTCACCTCACACTCCTTTCTGATCTGATCCATCTCTCTTTCTCTCTCCCCTAATCTCTGTGTCAGCTCTGCTATCTTTCTCTCTCTTTGTTCATCCCTCTCTTTCAGCTTTTTTTCCATTTCTCTCTCTTTCTCTCCATAGCCCATTTTAATCTCCTCTATCTCATTCTCTCTCTCCTCATCCATCTTTTTTAGTTTCTCTTGAACCTCCCTCTCTCTCTCTTCCTCTCTCTGCTTATGCCTCTGTTTCAGGTCTTCCATCTCTCTCTTCCTCTCCTCATCTTTCTGTTTCACCTTTTCTTCCATTTCTTTCTCTCTTCCTTCCTCACTCTCTTGTATCTCCCTCTGCCTCTTTCTCTCTCTCTCCTCAAAATCCTTTTTCAGCTGATCTATTGCTCTCTGCCTCTCTTCCTCTTTCTCTCTGATTTCCCTCTCCCTCTCCTCCTCCCTCTGTTTTACCTCCTCCCTCTCTCTTTCCATCTCGTCATCCTTCTTTTTCAACTGCTCTTCAATCTCTCTCCTTCTCTCCTCTGCCTTCCTTTGCTCCTCTTCTCTCTCTCTCTCTGTCTTTTCAAATTGCTGTGTCAGCTCTGCTATCTCTCTCTCTCTCTCTTTGTCCTTCTGTTTCAGGTTTTCAATCTCTCTCTCCCTTTCCTTATACTCCTTATTTAACTCATCTATCTCTCTCTTCATCTCCTCTTTCTCTCTGATCTCCCTCTCTCTCATCTCCTCTCTCTCTTTATCCATCTCTCTCTCTCTCTCCTCTAATCTTTGTGTCCTCTCTTCATCCCTCTGTTCTACCAGTTCCTGGTACTTTTGAGGCAGAAAGAATCTCTCCCTGTGTCCTGCCAGCATCTCGTCTATCTTGTCCAGCAGCTCTGTGACCTGAGTGCCGTCGCTGCTGTCCCTGTTGTTGAGAACATGATACCTGTTCCCACATTTCTCCACCAGCCGCTGGAGCTCCTTGTGTCTCTCAATGTGCTGCTCAATGGTTGTGTCTCCCAGTTTGTCCCCCCCAGTGAACAGCACTATAGTGTGTCTCCAGACTCTCTCACTGAGGAGCTCCAGGTGTTCCTGCGCTGATCTCCTCTCTCTCTCTGTGAATGAGTATCTCCCCACAGGAATGAGCAGGAGGAGAGCGTGGGGTCCCGGGGGACACAGAGACACACTGCGCACAATCTCCTGTTTGACCCGCTCTGGACTCTCCTGTACAGAATCCCTCCACCAGCCTGGTGTGTCGACCACAGTGACCTGCCTCCCGGCCACGTCACCCTGGCTCTTCTCACTCTGCTCAGTCTCTCTCTCAGTGTTAAACGCCTCTCTGCCCAGGATGGTGTTTCCTGATGAACTCTTCCCAGTCACTCTCCTCCCCAGCAGCACAATCCTCTGCTCTGAGAGACGCTGTGTCTCAGGGGAAGCAGTCTGTCTCCCCCCTGTCAGAGAGAAACAACACAGTTTATATCCCTCTTCAGCCCCACTGCCTCTCCCTCCATCCCTCCCTCTCCCACACTCGTCCCCTCCCTCTCTCCCTTCTTCTTTCTTTATTTGTGCTTTATTACTCTCGTGTGTGTGTGTGTGGTGAGTGTGAGCACAGTGTTGTCCGCTGTGTTGATTGTGTCGTCTCTCCTCTATATGTCTGTGTGTATTCGTGTGTGTGTTGTCACAGTGTGGGGGGCGATGAAGCAAATCTGAATTGATCTGTTTTTAACTTCTTCTGAATGACATTGTTTTTTCTCTTTACTTCCATATTGATATTTTTCTCTCCTCCATTTGTCTTCTCCCTCCCTCCATCTTTCTCTACCTCCTTCCCTCTTCCACATTTCCCCTCTTCTCTCCCTCCATCCCCACCCATATCCCCCACTCCGTCTCCCTCTTTCTCCCTCCCTCCTTCTGTGCTCCCTCTCTCCCTCTCCTTCCCCATCCCTCCATCCTTCATCCTGCTGTTATAGTTCACACAACACCCTCTCCCTGCCTCCTCCTTTCCCAAATCTCCTTTCCTCCTCTCCTCCTCCTTCCCTCTAACTTACTACCCCGTCTCTCTACCCCTCTCTCCCTCCCTCCCTCCTTCTCTCTCTTCTTCTCATTGTTTTTTCTCATTCTCCCTTCATCTCCCCACTTTCTCTCTCTATCCTCCCTCTCTATCCCACTCAAGCTCTCTGTCTCCGCTTCTCTCTCCTTCACAGAAAACAGTGATAATAATAATAATGCCTCTGTCTCTCTCTGATGACATCACACTAATAACAGAGTCTCAGTCACAACAGGACGAACACGACTACTGCTAATAATGAATAATGACACTGTCTCTCTGCCCTCTCTCGCCGCTCTGCCCTCTCTCCCCGCTCTCTCTCTCCCTCTCTCTCCTCTTCCTTGCTTCTCCCTCTCTCTCTCCCTCCCTACAGTCACTCCAGTCAGACAGTTTGCCCATCAGCTGTGTCTCAGTCCCTCTAATAACTCTCTCAGTGGGACTCTGAGCTCCTGCGCAGCCGACACTTTAACTTACTGCACACCTACTGCACTACTGCACACCTACTGTACTGCACACCTACTGCACTGAACACCGACTGCACACCTACTGCACACCTACTGCACTACTGCACACCTACTGTACTGCACACCTACTGCACTGCACACCTACTGCACTACTGCACACCTACTGTACTGCACACCTACTGCACTGCACACCTACAGCACTGCACACCTACTGCACTGAACAACTACTGCACACCTACTGCACACCTACTGCACTACTGCACACCTACTGTACTGCACACCTACTGCACTGCACACCTACTGCACACCTACTGCACTACTGCACACCTACTGCACTGCACACCTACTGCACACCTACTGCACACCTACTGCACTACTGCACACCTACTGTACTGCACACCTACTGTACTGCACACCTACTGCACTGCACACCTACTGCACACCTACTGCACTGCACACCTACTGCACACCTACTGCACTACTGCACACCTACTGCACTGCACACCTACTGCACACCTACTGCACACCTACTGCACTACTGCACACCTACTGCACTGCACACCTACTGCACACCTACTGCACACCTACTGCACTACTGCACACCTACTGTACTGCACACCTACTGTACTGCACACCTACTGCACACCTACTGCACTACTGCACACCTACTGTACTGCACACCTACTGCACTACTGCACACCTACTGCACACCTACTGTACTGCACACCTACTGCACTGCACACCTACAGCACACCTACTGCACTGCACACCTACTGCACATCTACTGCACACCTACTGCACACCTACTGCACTGCACATCTACTGAACACCTACTGCACTGCACACCTACAGCACACCTACTGCACTGCACACCTACAGCACACCTACTGCACACCTACTGCACACCTACTGCACTGAACACCTACTGCACACCTACTGCACACTTACTGCACTGAACACCTACTGCACACCTACTGCACACCTACTGCACTGAACACCTACTGCACACCTACTGCACTGCACACCTACTGCAAACCTACTGCACACCTACTGCACTGCACACCTACTGCACTCCTACTGCACTGCACACCTACAGCACACCTACTGCACACCTACTGCACACCTACTGCACTGAACACCTACTGCACACCTACTGCACACTTACTGCACTGAACACCTACTGCACACCTACTGCACACCTACTGCACTGAACACCTACTGCACACCTACTGCACTGCACACCTACTGCAAACCTACTGCACACCTACTGCACTGCAAACCTACTGCACTGCACACCTACTGCACACCTACTGCACTGCACAAATTTGTAGTGTCCAGTCAGTCAGTGTTAATGTGCTGTAGTGTCCAGTCAGTCAGTGTTAATGTGCTGTAGTGTCCAGTCAGTCAGTCAGTGTTAATGTACTGTAGTGTCCAGTCAGTTAGTCAGTGTTAATGTGCTGTAGTGTCCAGTCAGTCAGTCAGTGTTAATGTGCTGTAGTGTCCAGTCAGTCAGTCAATGTTAATGTGCTGTAGTGTCCAGTCAGTCAGTCAGTGTTAATGTGCTGTAGTGTCCAATCAGTCAGTCAGTATTAATGTGCTGTAGTGTCCAGTCAGTCAGTCAGTGTTAATGTGCTGTAGTGTCCAGTCAGTCAGTGTTAATGTGCTGTAGTGTCCAGTCAGTCAGTCAGTGTTAATGTACTGTAGTGTCCAGTCAGTTAGTCAGTGTTAATGTGCTGTAGTGTCCAGTCAGTCAGTGTTAATGTGCTGTAGTGTCCAGTCAGTCAGTGTTAATGTGCTGTAGTGTCCAGTCAGTCAGAGTTAATGTGCTGTAGTGTCCAGTCAGTCAGTCAGTGTTAATGTACTGTAGTGTCCAGTCAGTCAGTCAGTCAGAGTTAATGTGCTGTAGTGTCCAGTCAGTCAGTGTTAATGTACTGTAGTGTCCAGTCAGTCAGTCAGTGTTAATGTGCTGTAGTGTCCAGTCAGTCAGTCAGTGTTAATGTGCTGTAGTGTCCAGTCAGTCAGTCAGTGTTAATGTCCTGTAGTGTCCAGTCAGTCAGTCAGTGTTAATGTCCTGTAGTGTCCAGTCAGTCAGTATTAATGTGCTGTAGTGTCCAGTCAGTCAGTGTTAATGTGCTGTAGTGTCCAGTCAGTCAGTCAGTGTTAATGTGCTGTAGTGTCCAGTCAGTCAGTCAGTGTTAATGTGCTGTAGTGTCCAGTCAGTCAGTCAGTCAGCGTTAATGTGCTGTAGTGTCCAGTCAGTCAGTCAGTGTTAATGTGCTGTAGTGTCCAGTCAGTCAGTCAGTGTTAATGTGCTGTAGTGTCCAGTCAGTCAGTGTTAATGTGCTGTAGTGTCCAGTCAGTCAGTGTTAATGTGCTGTAGTGTCCAGTCAGTCAGTGTTAATGTGCTGTAGTGTCCAGTCAGTCAGTCAGTGTTAATGTGCTGTAGTGTCCAGTCAGTCAGTCAGTGTTAATGTGCTGTAGTGTCCAGTCAGTCAGTGTTAATGTGCTGTAGTGTCCAGTCAGTCAGTGTTATTGTGCTGTAGTGTCCAGTCAGTCAGTCAGTGTTAATGTGCTGTAGTGTCCAGTCAGTCAGTCAGTGTTAATGTGCTGTAGTGTCCAGTCAGTCAGTGTTAATGTACTGTAGTGTCCAGTCAGTCAGTGTTAATGTGCTGTAGTGTCCAGTCAGTCAGTGTTAATGTGCTGTAGTGTCCAGTCAGTCAGTCAGTGTTAATGTGCTGTAGTGTCCAGTCAGTCAGTCAGTGTTAATGTGCTGTAGTGTCCAGTCAGTCAGTGTTAATGTGCTGTAGTGTCCAGTCAGTCAGTGTTAATGTGCTGTAGTGTCCAGTCAGTCAGTGTTAATGTGCTGTAGTGTCCAGTCAGTCTAAACCCCGCCCTCATGACGAAACCGGGCTGTAAACGAAACTAAAATCAAATCCAGAGAAATCAAAAGCAGAGATCACAGCCTGTGTGTGAAATGGACTCCATCAGTGCGAGGTTTTAAATTTAAATTTAAATCTCGATTTAAAATTATTTGCTTTCAAGTTTTTTTTTTGCTTTTCATATCGTTTTTGTTTACAATTCTAGATCTTCTGCTTTCGATTGTTTTATTTTTGATCTCAACATCCATTTTTTCTCAACTTTATTTTTCTCGGTTACAATATATTTTATTTTGAATTCGTTACTTATGGCGGTAATTTGAGCCCATATTTCTGTCCTGTATCGGACCGATATTGATACGGATTATCGGATCTGCGCATCTATACAAATAACTGTGTCAGACACAACAGGCAACTCACCACCAAGGGAGGAGGACCATCTGCTCGCCATCTCTCTCTCTCTCTCTCTCTTTTCTTTCCTCTTCTCTCTCTCTCTCTCTCTCTCTCTCTCAGATCAGCTGTTGAAGGACTTGCTTTCCTCCAAAATGAAAAGTTACTCTGTTCTGCCTCTTTTCTCTTCTATTCTCTCTCTGTCTCTGTCTTTTCTGCCTATTTTCTTTCCTCTTCTCTCTCTCTGTCTCTCTCAGCAGGAACATCTACGCAGTTCTCCCTCACAGCAGCACTTTCACTTTCTCTCTCTCTCAGCTCTTCCTTCCTGCCGCGTCTCTCCGCTCAGTTGAGTTATTGGAAACCACTATGGAAGCCAAACTGTCATTTAGAGATATCTCACAATACAATTCAAGATATCTTATGTTGAATTTGAGATATCTTGAATTTGAATATAAGATATCTTGAATTGTGTTTTGAGATCTCTCTAAATGACAGTTTGGCTTCCATAACCCCCGCTGCCCGCTGCTCGGCTGTAATCTTAATCGTGAAATGTAAGTAAAATATATACCGTTTTATATATTTACATTTTGAATAATAATTAATAATTTACAAGAGTGAGCATTAACATGTACAGTTCAGGCTTAAACATTTATTACATAAAACAGGACCAGATATGTTCGCTGGTACAGGGAGATAGAATTTCAATATAAGTAGTGGGTTAAATATATCCTTAGAAATGCGTATCAATATGAATTAAGCTAAGTAGCAAACATTGCTTTTAAATAAACAGGGGTGTTGCCAGGATTTCAGGGCCCCATGATAGAAAAAAAGGTGCTGGCAAAGTGTGTTCAGGGGAAGAATGCTGCCGAGGTGCCGATCACGGCATGGATGCGTGTCCCTCTGCTGCATGGGCCCCACCGACAAGACACGCAGGGCCCCCTCCCTCTCAGGGCCCCCTGAATCCTCATCACCTTTCTTTGAAATGTACTTAATGTCGGGGGAAATGTGATTAAAATTGTGTTTTCATTCTTAATGTCTGTATGAATGTTACTAGTTAGTTGTGCTGAAGGCTGTTCAAACTTCTTACTGTCAATACAACCAAGACCACTAAGCTCTTCAGACTGCACCCCCAAGCTATTGTAATGTGTAAATCATACAAATATACATACACACATAGGCTTGTGCTTAAAACTTATTGAGTTTATTTACTTTATCTTATTGCATAAATGGATTACATTAGATATTTATTTTACAGAACATGGTTTGTTACTAATATTATTACAAATGCAGCTTTTATTGAGTTTTATTTGAGTTTTAACAGTTTTTAAATATACATTCTATTATTGTTATCTATTTAAGGATTTCTCAAGTATGTTGGTTTCATTAAATGTAGTGTACATGGTGGTGTAAATATACACCTGTACACCCACACACACACACACTGAAAGTTTCCATTTAAATTGTCTGCATTCTATTTCTTAAAATGTTGTATATATATCACGGTGAACTGTATGACACTATTATTATTATTATTATTATTATTATTATTATTATTATTATTATTATTATTACCTTATTCCTTATTTCTTTATTTGTTTGCACTTTTCATTCACATGTTTTCGTTTCACCTATCGAGTTATTATTCTTATTCTTATTTTATTATATTGTCACTGATTTTGTGATGTGGTGGTGGGATTTAAATTGTCTCCCTTTCTTTGTGGCAATAGAAGATGGGTCTTTTCTCCTGAGTGGGAAGAGTAAGCAATCAAAAGCAGAAAGGCATTTTGCACTATTTTGCCGGGGGAAAAGAGGAAGGCAGTCTTCCTTGACGCCGCAGGACGCTGTCTAAGCCAAGCCTGCACACTTATCAGGCCGAACCCGAGACGCCACGGCTGTGCGGCAGTCTAGGGGGATTCCTACGGTACAGAGGCTCCAGGGACTAGGACTGCATACCATATAAGTGAACTGCATTCTGCTTTTCCAGTCACAGAAATACAGTGGACGGACTGAATTTGTTGAACCGGCTTTATTTTGGTGCTTCATATAATCTTTCCCCCGGGCTGAGACGCTGCTTCCTGTCTGTGGAGACAAAGAACTGTGATCTGTCTTTGGTTATACAAACCTTAGGCATTTGTCCCCTTTATCTTTCAGCCAAAGCTCTCCCTGCCGGTTTGCTATTTTTAATACAAGCATTAAGCGTTTGTCACTTTATCTTCACCTGAAGCTCTACATACCTGCCGGCATTTCTTGAGTTGGACAGGAGTCTGCAGAGATCTAAGAAAAAGGAGACGATTAGATGTGTTTGTGCTGCATCGGGCTGAGGATTGTTATTGTTAGAAGTGGGAACATTCATCTGTCCAGGAGGCAGTGGAGATTGTCAGTCCCAGATCCTAATCCTTTAGATTTTTTGTATTAGGGTTTTAATTTGGTGCCAGATTTGATATAAAGTTAGTTTATATTTAATTAAAAATTGTTCTCTGGTGCTGCCTCAGACTTCCTGTCCTGAGGATAGTGGTTATCGGCTTATATTTCATTCGTGTTGTTTGTATTGTAAAAATAAATATAATTGTATTTACCTGGTTGTCCTGATTTGGTGAGCAAGATCCGAGGTCCCTGTGCGATGAGGGTGTGTTCCTTGACTCTAAAACAAAGTGTCGTAGTCTCGTGTCTCGGCTACATCATATAGCTTGTTACATATATTCAGGATTTTCTAAGGTTTAGACCATTTAGACTGACTTGTCATTCTTGATCTCTGTAAGTAAAAGCTGCTATCTAGTAGTAGTAGTAGTAGTAGTCGTAGTAGTAGTAATCTAGCCTTTCATATTTTTGCCTATGTAGGGTCTTGGTCCAGGAGACATGTTTCTGTAACTGTGCTCTCCATATAAAGATGAAGAAACATCTCTTTGTGATCTAGAAGGAAGAATTATACCCATCAGGGGATGCTTGTCTTGATGCACGATATTTTTCTCTGCCACGGTCTTGTTTCATCCATTCTGGAGAAGGCCGACGGTCCTTTTTCCCCTCTTTGTACTGGCTGTGCACATGTTTGAGATTTTCTTGCTGTTGCTTCAACTGGCTCACCTCTACTCCGAGTGCTTTAACATCTGCAGTTAAATCTGCAATAGCTTGTAGTAATTTGGGGGATTCCTCTGACGTAGATGTAATGGACTTGCTTGACACCATAGCTGTTGGGTTATTTCCAGATTTACATATAGATGGTTGTTCCAGAACCTTCTCACTGTGCTTGAGAAATGTGAAGAAGCAGTTCTTAATGCTTCCTTAATTTTTAGGGCTTCCTCCAATCTACTTGCACCATGCTCATAACACTTTGCCTGCAGCACTGGGTCTAAACCAGCAACAAAACGCCTAAAACGCTCCATTTCAATAGCTGGCTGTCCGTAACTGGGAAACGCCTCTTGCACAAGTCTGCGAACTTCGGCTGCATAAACGTCTAATGCTTCTTTAGGCTGACGGGGTCTTGCATTAACAAAAGTTTGAAAATGCAGTAGGTATTCTTTTCTTCCAAAGACTTCTTTTAATTTCTCTACTGTTTTAGCATAGTCTTTTTGTATTTCAGAGGGTAAAGAAACCCAGTATGACAGTGCATCTCCACTTAAACGTGTTGGTAAAATTGTTGCAAGATCCTGGTGCTGTGTGTTTGTGCAGCATTTACAGCCAATTCCAGATGCGTGTTCCACAGAGAAAGACTTTCTTTATCCTTCCCATCTCCGTGAAAGCAAGGAGGCAGCTCAACACGATCATGTGTTACTCTGGTCGAATTTGTGCGTCTTTTTGCATTAATCGGTTCATTTTCATTTGCTGCGTCTACATTAATCTCTGGGTCTATCGGATTTTCCATGTTTTTTATCTTAGTTTCGTTTTTAAATGTACAGTTCACTCACCACCCACGTGGTTTTGTCTCCGTCACCCACAAGCACAGCTCCCTGCATCTGGCCTCGCTAGAGAAAAAACAAAACCAAACAATATCCCACCGCTGCCGCCAATCTGTAAACCGTGAAACTCTACTCTACAAAGGATTACTCGTCTGGTGTCCATTAATAACTGAGTGATCAAGGATCCTATCCAGTCTGTTTTTGAATGTTCCCAAATTGTCTCTTCAGCCACATCGCTGGGGAGTTTGTTCAGATTGTGACGCCTCTCTGTGTGAAGAAGTGTCTCCTGAGCAAGTCACTTAAGCTCCTTGTGCTCCATCATTCAGGTGAGATGTAATTGTAAGTGTCTCTGCAGCTGATGCATAGTTCACACACCCTAGTCTCTGTAAGTTGCCTTGGATAAAAGTGTCTGCTAAAATACACTAATAAAGTAGACTGTGAAACAAGTTGGAGGTAGACGTGTTGTTTGGGGTTCAGCTGACATCAGGACTCCTTGACACAATTTATTGTTCCTGGCACTTTGGTTTATTTGTCTTATAAGCCGAGTTGCAGTGATGAGTACAATGACGAGCACAACAGTGTAGCGCCACTACTCCTCTCAATCCACTACACAGAGACCTGTCCGGCTTTACAACATGCAACTCAAATAATATTCTCCTGGGGAACAACATAACACATAGCGGTTTCTCCTGCTATAAAGTAAAATAATGTATACAGTGTTTCTAATTTCTTTTACGATACCTTTTCATAGATTTTTATATTTTTCAATAATAAACTAATGTCACAGCAGTGCCGATCTTCTGGCAAACCGATAATTTGTCAGGTTAATGTTCCATAGTCTACTGGTACTTCATGGTGTGTAAACCGCTTGATCCATATTTTGAGAGTCTTTACCAGTCAAAAGTTTGAATGTTTGTTTCAAAGATCACACATTTTAGAGTAGTCAATAGCAGCCAAGCTCTAATTGTTTAAATGGCAGGTCATTCCTATATGTAACCACAGGGAGCCGAGCTGTGGCAGGACGGACAGATTCTCTTCTGTCAACTACGCCACTTTGGCAGTTTCACCCAAAGAAATACTTAAAGCTAAAGGGCCCCAATGCAGGCCCCCCTTAAACAAACCAGAGTAAGCAGAGACGTGCAAATAAAAGACAGTAACAATGTATTCTGTATGTAGCAGGACTAGTTAAAATATTAACAAACCGATTACAATACATACAAGTACAATCAGACAATCACCACCAGGGGGCGACCAACACTCGCTTCAGCCTAACCAAAATAATACAGGACAAGTCAAATTACGTTAATCATAAACCCAGAACCAACGTATAAATGTAGTGTGTATATATAATGAACTATAAGCAAATCAATGCACACTTCAAAAACAACCAGTTATGAAGTGAAAGAAAAGGCAACTCAACAAAATATATAAAGACAAACCATAACCCAATCAACAGATTAAAGCCGATCACGTTCTACCGCCCGTCCTAATTACATACGAACAACCACAAAAAGTTACATAAAAGGAAATGCGTAGAAACCAGCAGCGGACTCCTCCTTGTGAAAGATAGAAAACCCACATTTAGGATGTCACCGTGGTGACCAGAACAATCCCTCAGGGAGCTCAACTCGCCCACATGGATAACATTTACTCCGGGATACAGCTGCCCACCCCACACCCGTACACGTCATACAACGTCACATCCTGCGTCACAAAAGACCCTACAAACAATACACATAATTATAGCGAACCAAAAACCCATACAGAAACACAAACATTAAAACAAAACGTACCTCCACACGACTCGAGAGCAACTCAAGCGCCCTGGCATAAGGGAAGGTAGAGACTTGCTGCCCACACTAGGAAGTGCATTTATAAATCCCATAGCCGTGGAACCATTAAAGAAGTTTAATAATGAGGACCAATTAACCTCACCGGTTACATTCACACCCTCTGTAAAATAATATCTCATTGAAAACTACAGTTCAAATTGGATTCAAGACATACATGAAAGTATAACAGATTAACTTTTAAATGTAAAAACATGTTTCTACATAGTACCATATTACAATAATAAAACAATTTAAATTAAACTATAGCAACAAAATACCCTTCACATACTTGAAATAAGAGTAGATAAAATAACTAACATAAATCATAACACTGAAAACTATCTGCAAACTTATCTAATAATAGAAGGTTAGGAAAAACATTATATATATATATATATATATATATATATATATATACACTCACCTAAAGGATTATTAGGAACACCATACTAATACTGTGTTTGACCCCCTTTCGCCTTCAGAACTGCCTTAATTCTACGTGGCATTGATTCAACAAGGTGCTGAAAGCATTCTTTAGAAATGTTGGCCCATATTGATAGGATAGCATCTTGCAGTTGATGGAGATTTGTGGGATGCACATCCAGGGCACGAAGCTCCCGTTCCACCACATCCCAAAGATGCTCTATTGGGTTGAGATCTGGTGACTGTGGGGGCCAGTTTAGTACAGTGAACTGATTTTCATGTTCAAGAAACCAATTTGAAATGATTCGAGCTTTGTGACATGGTGCATTATCCTGCTGGAAGTAGCCATCAGAGGATGGGTACATGGTGGTCATAAAGGGATGGATGGGATGCTCAGGTAGGCCGTGGCATTTAAACGATGCCCAATTGGCACTAAGGGGCCTAAAGTGTGCCAAGAAAACATCCCCCACACCATTACACCACCACCACCACCAGCCTGCACAGTGGTAACAAGGCATGATGGATCCATGTTCTCATTCTGTTTACGCCAAATTCTGACTCTACCATCTGAATGTCTCAACAGAAATCGAGACTCATCAGACCAGGCAACATTTTTCCAGTCTGCAACTGTCCAATTTTGGTGAGCTTGTGCAAATTGTAGCCTCTTTTTCCTAAATGTAGTGGAGATGAGTGGTACCCGGTGGGGTCTTCTGCTGTTGTAGCCCATCCGCCTCAAGGTTGTACGTGTTGTGGCTTCACAAATGCTTTGCTGCATACCTCGGTTGTAACGAGTGGTTATTTCAGTCAAAGTTGCTCTTCTATCAGCTTGAATCAGTCGGCCCATTCTCCTCTGACCTCTAGCATCAACAAGGCATTTTCGCCCACAGGACTGCCGCATACTGGATGTTTTTCCCTTTTCACACCATTCTTTGTAAAGCCTAGAAATGGTTGTGCGTGAAAATCCCAGTAACTGAGCAGACCATGCCACGCTCAAAATTGCTTAAATCACCTTTCTTTCCCATTCAGACATTCAGTTTGGAGTTCAGGAGATTGTCTTGACCAGGACCACACCCCTAAATGCATTGAAGCAACTGCCATGTGATTGGTTGGTTAGATAATTGCATTAATGAGAAATTGAACAGGTGTTCCTAATAATCCTTTAGGTGAGTGTATATAAATAAATAATATATAAATATATAAATAAATCCACCATGGCCAAGACCAAAGAGCTGTCCAAGGATGTCAGGGACAAGATTGTAGACCTACACAAGGCTGGAATGGGCTACAAGACCATCGCCAAGCAGCTTGGTGAGAAGGGGACAACAGTTGGTGCGATTATTCGCAAATGGAAGAAACACAAAATAACTGTCAGTCTCCCTCGGTCTGGGGCTCCATGCAAGATCTCACCTCGTGGAGTTTCAATGATCATGAGAACGGTGAGGAATCAGCCCAGAACTACACGGGAGGATCTTGTTAGTGATCTCAAGGCAGCTGGGACCATAGTCACCAAGAAAACAATTGGTAACACACTACACTGTGAAGGACTGAAATCCTGCAGCGCCCGCAAGGTCCCTCTGCTCAAGAAAGCCCGTCTGAAGTTTGCCACTGAACATCTGAATGATTCAGAGGAGAACTGGGTGAAAGTGGTCTCAGATGAGACCAAAATCAAGCTCTTTGGCATCAACTCAACTCGCCATGTTTGGAGGAGGAGGAATCCACCCGAAAGTGAAGCACCTTTATTAGGACATCCGCATTCAATCACAGGAAATCCTATGCATTAGTGTGCAATCGTCTGCACTGAAAGCAGCCTCTGTGACGCGTCTGTAGTGATAATATCCTCATAGCAGTGCTGCAGTTCTGCGGTTTCTGTTTTATCTTCATCTTCATCCTCATTGTAAACAGCGCTTTCATTTCTGCATCGACCCAGTTGTCTCCTCTAACGCCGGCATTTGTGATTGTCCTGCTCAGCTCAATATAACTGCATTTCAGATTGCATAGGAAATAACTGGTCTCCTATTAAAATGCACTGATTTGGATGGAAACTTGCTTCGGTTAAATTTATATCGTTTTAATGCAAAATTCTGATAATTAATAGTTATGGTCCCGTTCACAATTTCACAATGCAATTTCCACGTGTAAAATGCATACTGTTAAATTTCAGACTTTAATCATACAAACCATAGCAAGTTTACCAGCTACACACTTTTATTTTAATCGACCGAGTAGTTTGAACGGTTTACATTATAATTCATTACTTAGCCTAGACTTTTATAATATATATACAGATATGAGCTAGTGAAATGTAGCAGTACATTTAAGGCTATAGATCGATATGACATTCAAACAATACAGAGACAATACTGTGTCCTGCAGCGGTGCAGCTGTGTCGGTGCCCGTGTTTACTCTGTGTTTACTCTGTGTTTATTGTGTGTGTACTCTGTGTTTATTCTGTGTTTACTCTGTATTTCTTGTGTGTTTACTTTGTGTTTCTTGTGTGTTTACTCTGTGTTTACTCTGTGTTTATTGTGTGTTTATTCTGTGTTTACTCTGTATTTCTTGTGTGTTTACTTTGTGTTTCTTGTGTGTTTACTCTGTGTTTACTCTGTGTTTATTGTGTGTTTATTCTGTGTTTACTCTGTATTTCTTGTGTGTTTACTTTGTGTTTCTTGTGTGTTTACTCTGTGTTTACTCTGTGTTTATTGTGTGTTTACTCTGTGTTGACTCTGTGTTTCCTAGGCGTCTCTCAGACACGCAGTCTCTGGGGGTGGGGCTTGAGTTGTGTCACACGCTGACGCTTTTCACTGGCCCAGGCCCGGCGCGTCACAGTTACATTTAGGCCGCAGAAGTTCAATTAAATATTTGCCAGAAGTTCACCAGAATATTTGCCAGAAGTTTGTTACAAGTGAGCCGCTAGCTCTGGCAAACACTTCTGGTAAACGATTTAGTTTGCTGCAAATTCACTGCAAATTCACAGCAAATTTGCAGCAAACTTTTAATTTCTGTAAGGGTGAGCGTCTCGGGCCAGGGCCGGGCTTGGGCCTAGATCTGAGGCCCATGCAGGGCTTTACCCCAGCGATGTGGTAGAAGCTGAAAGTTTAAAACATTTAAAAATAGACTGCACACGCACCCGGCCATCCACGTGATGTAAAAGAAAATGTGATTCATCAGACCAGGCCACCTTCCTCCATTGCTCCGTGGTCCAGTTCTGATGCTCACGTGCCCATTGACCACTGCAGACAGGGAACACCCCACAAGAGCTGCAGTTTTGGTAAATAGTTTAGTTTGTGCACTGTCTCCCAGGTCAGATCATCCAATGGAACTCAGGTACAGTACCTAAGGAATGATCTGTGTTAAAAATGTAGTTAGAAACTATTTAAATACAGATTAACTTACTATTATCAGTCTGAGAACTTCTGGTGGAATTTTCTGCAGATGAGGAGGGCTTTGCTGCTATAGGGTATATTTCAACTGACAAACCTAAGTATATGAATCATTGTGAAAATCAGAACGGTATTGTTTGTATATATACACATACATTTTTACATGCATTTTAAACCTTACAGAAACAGATTAATGCAGGTATATGCAACCCAAGGAATGCAATAAAAACACCAAAATACACAATCTGCATCCTAAAACAATGAGGTGAAAAACATAACATTAAATATACTAAAAGCAATGTATTCTGATGAGAAACTGGCACCTGTGCACATCCCTTTCTCACCCCTTCACCGCACGTCTCTCCTCCCAGCAGCTCCTGCACTCACAAGACGTGTGTGTCCCTCTCCCTCCCTTTCCTCAGTCCAAGGGCAGCCTCAAATAGCCGGGAGTGTAATCAGTCATGAGTGGGAGCCGATGATGGAAGCAGTGCCGTGGGTTAGGGATAGGCTGCCGGCTTAATTAGGCAGGTGTGCCACATTAGGTGCATAAAGTCAATCAAACAATCAGCGAAATCAATAAAACAATCAGTGAAATTAAAACAGACGTGAACAAAGTAAAATAAATGAAAACCATACGTATGAAATAAACGTGAACAAGGTGATAAGGCACCTCTCGTGACATAAGGTTGTAGGGGTCTTCAAACTATACTGATACATCTGACGTAGTGATGCCCGGTCTGAACTAGATGACACATGGTTTAATTAATAGTCTTCTAAATATTATTTAAAAGGCATTAAGTTAAACTTGACAATTAATGAAAAGTGGATTATTGTAAATATAAAATACTTGAGCTGTAAATCTCATTATATTGGATGTGAAGCAATTAAACATTTAATTTATGTTCCTAATTCAATATTTTTTTCCTTGCACAATGTGCAATATTTTATAGGTGCACCCACATTCTGGTGGCTTAGGCAGGGACTGTTTTTCCTTCCAACTATGTCCTTCGTTTCTGCCTCTCCCCATCTCTACTACCACTTTGTTCTTCACTTGACTTCCTTTTCTCTCGTATGCTTTTAGTAAATCCTTCTTTCTTTTTTCTCTGGTCCTTCCTTTGCCAGAATATTTCTTCACACTTTTTTCCAGTTCCTCATCTATAAGATAACATTGGCAATAATTGAATTATCATCACTAAACAACAATAGTCATTAATACAGTGATCCTCAGTCCTGGTCCTGAGAGTCACATGGGTCTGCTGGTTTTCATTCCATCCCAGCACCTTATTTGTTAATTTAATTATCAAGAGTGTAGTAATTGTGTATATCAGCATTTCTCAAACTCATCCTGTTTCTGCTGGTTTTTGTTCCAACATAGCACTCAAATGCATTGATATCACGCAAAAAACATTGTTTTGGATATGAAAAATGTTGTCATAAAGCAATTCAGAGCATAGTTGGGATAAGATACAGCACACACGGGTTTGCTAGTAGGAGCTTTGAGAAACACTCAGTAATAACCAGGAGTAATAACCCAATGTAATATTCTATTTTTCAGATCGTTATTTCTTATATATTTATAATGTACTTACAATAAAATAATATCTCTAAATGATGACACATTTTGACAGTCTTCTGCAGAAATAAATCTATCATTATTTCTTACCATCACCATATGTGTCTTTATCTGAGTGAAAACGAGCTGGTTTCACCACTCTCCTACATCCACGCCCCAATGGCATCGTCATATTTATCTGGAAATACATAACAAAACTGTAAGAAGCCCATCAACAAGTTTTTACAAGTAATTTCAATTATACTTTGTGCGTCCAAGGGGGACTCATTGTATCAGTTACCAGTTTCCTTGCAGACCCATACAAGGTGGCTTTCCCACAGCTCTGTGTCTGGAATATCACATCGTTCTGCCCTCTGCCTGTCGTTTGCAGGTGGCCAGTACGCCTCTTTACCCTAAAACATGTTTATATTGAAAATGTCTGATTTTAACCTATCAAAAATAATGCCATGGATAAAAACAAGATACATAAACTTGATTTGGATAGTTTGTTAACATATAATTTCACATAAGGGTCTACCTTGTTTAATACAACAAAAATATTGTGTTTATCTGCAATGGACTGACATGCCATTCAGGGTTTACCTTTCAAAATTACAGCACATACACTTGAATTCTACACTTTGCTTTGGAAGATTGGTAGTCCATCAATGTTCAAAGATATTTCTGTAATATCATTATTGTTAATCAAATCTTTGGGATATTTCTCAATGTATTTCAGAATTTCTCCTTTACAGGAAAGTGTATGTACTGCATACCAGATATCATTTCTGTTTCTAAGTTTTGCAGGGCTTTTAGTAATGTCCTCGCTGTTTTAAGGAGATCTGAATGGCCATGGTTTTTCAGTGTCTTGAGAAGATCATCCACAGCATTGTGTGTTATCAAGTTTCAATTTGCCCAAGATGTAAGGTCATCTTTCACAGAATTGCCTCCTTCATTTTCTTCATCCTCTTCAGAATCAGAGTATGTTATTATGGCATTGCACAGATCAATTATGGCCCAAACATCATCTTCTCTATCACTAGTAGAATCGCTGTCATGGCTACTATCTTGTTCTCCATTGCAAGGCTCAACATCTGCATTTTCAATATCATGGTATGTATGATGCACAATTGACCCAACAATATCACTGGTATCACAGCTTTCTGACACTTTTCTATTACTGGGAAGTGATCTCTTAGCAGTTTTCCATTTCCTTGTATATGCTAATCGTCTGTTGTTGCTATCTGCCATGCTCCAGATAACTAAAGCTTGCAAATATCTATTTATTTTTACCTTTTGTGGATCAACATTGTGCAGTCATCATTTTCCATCAACACAGTCAAGGTATGATTAGATACATTATAGTAAGTTAACATTACCATTAGTAACATTGGGTGGGGTATGGGAAAGAATAGTTATACAATGCAATCACTGATAATGCTGAATGGTGTATTTATTTTTTTATGCCTCAGCATGGAGCACTTTAAGATTCAATATTTTTGGTACATTGTTAAACCCGTGGTTTTTTTTGGTTTGTTTCTCCTTGACTACCTACCTACCTACTAGATGGCGCCCCAAAAAATCCCATTGAAAATAACCAAGTGAGTCAAAATTGTTTCAGAACGCGAATGTGTAGTACATATTGGGATCTATAGCTACCCGTACTGTGTGTGTGTTACGTGTTTAGCTTACAGTCTAGTATTGTTGACGCTGGTAAGTTTTATGCATTTTGTGGTGTAATAAGTTCGGGATACGAATATTTATATTTTCTGGTTGGTTAAACAATCTTAAACAGTGTATTCTCCACCATCCCATATGTCAGCAAAAAGTGCCCAACATTATTAAAGTGTTTCCCATACTGTATATGTAAAAGTTACATTCAAAATGTATTTCTCTTTCTGTTCTTAAATCTGGGATAATTGTAATATATGCATGATTAAATAACATCCACGTTTTTATCTTTGTCTCAAATCTTTTTTTATTGTGTTACAAAAAACAGTCATAGGCAGTAATACATAAGGAAAAACATAACTAATAAGAAAAACAGTTGAGCTGGAAGTTTGACAATACTAATATAAACTATATCAATGCGGCTAACTATATTTTCCATCTGCTCATATTATATCAAGGAAAAGTACAATTACATTGTTTCAAATAGCACTACATGTTTTACTTTGTGAAACACACCCAGCCCTTGCATTAGTAAACTACCCACAATATAAAAACAAAGACAACTGCTCACAATAAATTAAACAGATCTACGCTCGCCGTTTGGAGTCTGGATTGGTAGCAAAACTATTATCTGTGTAATCGCATGACCAGTTCTACCTGTAAATCCCAGCCTTGAATCTATGATCGTTAGACAAGGTTCTATGTTTTTAAGTAATGTAACGGGAATACTCGAATACTCGAATAATTGACAGAATACTCTAGTACCAAAATAGTCATTAGTGACAGCCCTAATGTTGTTAATTTGTTTGGAAACAAAAAGAATCAAAGAAACAGAAAAAACAAAGACATTTGTACAAACCAAGGAAAGCGGAAACGGAGCAAAATAAAACTCAACTGCAAAGACAGTCACTGGATCCCATGAACATCAACACACAAATCCCTGACAGGCGAGTCCGTGCTGAACCTGGAAGAGCACAGAAATAACAGAACACATTCGTAGTCCATCCAGGCAATTAAAGCAGCGCACAGCCCCCCAGTCTGGATTAAACAGATCAGTCTCGTCACTCAGACATCCCCCTGAAACTGAGTCGCAGTCTTAATAAGCAATAGCTCCTTCAGGAATCCCCAGCTGTCCCAAACTCTGTGTCTCTGTGTGATACTGTCTCTGTGTCCCTCTGTCTGATCCTGTCTCACGGTGTCTCTGTGTCTCTCTGTCCAGCTGCAGTGAAATGCTCCACCTTCTCTCCGATTCCCTCCACTGTCAGTCGCACTCTCTCCAGTGTCTCTCTGTAAATCTCCAGCTCTCTGGCCTTCTCCTCATAGCGCTGCCTGAGCTCCTCAGTGCTGAGCCCCAGTGCTGCTGCAGGGAGCTGTGCCATCACCACCGCCTCCTGCAGGGCCTCTCTGTGTCTCTCTGCCTCGTCTCTGGCCTGTCCCTCATAGCGCCGCCTGAGCTCCTCCATCTCCCTCTGGTGTCTCTCCTCCATCTCTTTCCTCTCCCTCTCCCGCTCCTCAGTCAGCACCTCCCTCTCTCTCACCAGCTTCTCTTTCTGCTCTCGCTCTCTCCTCAGCTCCTCCTCCAGCGCTCTCCTCCTCTCCTCGTCCCTCTCCTCCCTCAGCCTCTCCTCCAGCTCTGCTATCCGCTCCTCCAGCGCTCTGATCTTCTCCTCTCGCTGCTGGAGCTCCCCCTCCATCCTGCGGAGGCAGTTGTGCACTTCCTTCTGCTGCTTCTCCCTCAGCCCTTCCTCTTCCCTCTGTTTCCTCTCATCTCTGTCCCTCAGGATCTGCTCTTTCCTCTGTCTGATCCGGGACTCTGCCTCCTGGTACATCTGGCTGCTGTAGTGGCTGCCATTGTTTGCCGCCACCACCTCCTGGATTTTGGCCAGGAGCTGTGTGACCTGAGTGCCGTCGCCCCTGTTCTTGTTGTCCAGAGCGTGGTACCTGTTCCCGCACTTCTCCACCAGCCACCGGAGCTCCTCGCCGCCCGTCTCCACAAACTCCTGGACGCTCTTGCCGTTCAGCTGGTCGGCGTGGGTGAAGAGGAGCACGGTGCGCCCCGCAGCCCCCTCCCCGAAGATCTCCCGCACCCTCTCCAGCGTCCTCCTCTCCTCCCCTGTGGATCGGCCCAGCGGGGTCACCAGGAGGAAAGCGTGGGGTCCCGGGGCAGACAGGTTGATACAGAGCCCCACGTCCCGTCTCACGTCCCCCTGAGAGAGAGGCGTGTGGAACCAGTCTGGTGTGTCCACCACAGCCACCCGTCTCCCAGCCACGCGTCCTCTTCTCTTGGCGCTCTCCTGTGTCACTGCAGAGCTGCTGGCTTCAGAGGGAAACTCCTCTCGGCCCAGGATGGTGTTTCCTGCCGCGCTCTTCCCAGCCCCAGTCCTCCCCAGCAGCACCAGCCTCAGCTCAGGGAGACTGGGAGGCGCCGGGGCGTCTGGACTGGGAGTCTCTCCTGGGCTTCTCTCTGGAGCGGCACCTCCACTCACTGCAACACAACACAACACACAGTCAGAGCTGAGACGACAACACGGCACAGACACACTGCTGAGAATGGGCTGAGTGTGTCACTGCAGTAGAGCGGCAATGAGCCAGACTGGGATACTGTCTGTAGTTGGGAGGAAATATCAGCACAACAAACAAAATTAGGAGAGCCAGTGAGATCAGAGAGTCAGTGATACAGACTGAGAGGAGAGCCAGTGAGATCAGAGTCAGTGATACAGACTGAGAGGAGAGCCAGTGAGATCAGAGAGTCAGTGATACAGACTGAGAGGAGAGCCAGTGAGATCAGAGTCAGTGATACAGACTGAGAGGAGAGCCAGTGAGATCAGAGAGTCAGTGATACAGACTGAGAGGAGAGCCAGTGAGATCAGAGTCAGTGATACAGACTGAGAGGAGAGCCAGTGAGATCAGAGTCAGTGATACAGACTGAGAGGAGAGCCAGTGAGATCAGAGTCAGTGATACAGCATTTATCAGACTCACTGGTGGGAGGGTTCCACTCCAGGCTGCTCCTCCTCTTGACAGGTCGTGTGGATTCCTCTGTCTCTTTCTCCAGCTCCTCTTCCTTCAGTGTCTTTCTCATCTTCTCCTTCAGCTCCTCTTCTGTCCTGCTCCACTCATCCTCCATCCTCTGTTTCAGCTCCTCCTCTCTCTCTCTCTCCCTCTCTCTATACTTCTCCTTCAGCTCCTCTTCCCTCTCTCTCTCCTTCACCTCACACTCCTTTCTGATCTGATCCATCTCTCTTTCTCTCTCCCCTAATCTCTGTGTCAGCTCTGCTATCTTTCTCTCTCTTTGTTCATCCCTCTCTTTCAGCTTTTTTTCCATTTCTCTCTCTTTCTTTCCATAGCCCATTTTAATCTCCTCTATCTCATTCTCTCTCTCCTCATCCATCTTTTTTAGTTTCTCTTGAACCTCCCTCTCTCTCTCTTCCTCTCTCTGCTTATGCCTCTGTTTCAGGTCTTCCATCTCTCTCTTCCTCTCCTCATCTTTCTGTTTCACCTTTTCTTCCATTTCTTTCTCTCTTCCTTCCTCACTCTCTTGTATCTCCCTCTGCCTCTTTCTCTCTCTCTCCTCAAAATCCTTTTTCAGCTGATCTATTGCTCTCTGCCTCTCTTCCTCTTTCTCTCTGATTTCCCTCTCCCTCTCCTCCTCCCTCTGTTTTACCTCCTCCCTCTCTCTTTCCATCTCGTCATCCTTCTTTTTCAACTGCTCTTCAATCTCTCTCCTTCTCTCCTCTGCCTTCCTTTGCTCCTCTTCTCTCTCTCTCTCTCTCTTTTCAAATTGCTGTGTCAGCTCTGCTATCTCTCTCTCCCTCTCCTCATCCTTCTGTTTCATCTCCTTTGCCTTTAGTTGAATCAGTTCTTCCATCTGCTGGTGGGTCTCTGTGTATTTCTGCCTGGTGAAGAATCTCTCCCTGTGTCCTGCCAGCATCTCGTCTATCTTGTCCAGCAGCTCTGTGACCTGAGTGCCGTCGCTCCTGTCCCTGTTGTTGAGAACATGATACCTGTTCCCACATTTCTCCACCAGCCACTGGAGCTCCTTGTGTCTCTCAATGTGCTGCTCAATGGTTGTGTCTCTCAGTTCGTCCCCCCAGGTGAACAGCACTATAGTGTGTCTCCAGACTCTCTCACTGAGGAGCTCCAGGTGTTCCTGCGCTGATCTCCTCTCTCTCTCTGTGAATGAGTCCCACACAGGAATGAGCAGGAGGAGAGCGTGGGGTCCCGGGCGACACAGAGACACACTGCGCACAATCTCCTGTTTGACACACTCTGGACTCTCCTGTACAGAATCCCTCCACCTCCAGCCTGGTGTGTCGACCACAGTGACCTGCCTCCCGGCCACGTCACCCTGGCTCTTCTCACTCTGCTCAGTCTCTCTCTCAGTGTTAAACGCCTCTCTGCCCAGGATGGTGTTTCCTGATGAACTCTTCCCAGTCCCTCTCCTCCCCAGCAGCACAATCCTCAGCTCTGAGAGACACTGTGTCTCAGGGGAAGCAGTCTGTCTCCCCCCTGTCAGAGAGAAACAACACAGTTTATATCCCTCTTCAGCCCCACTGCCTCTCCCTCCATCCCTCCCTCTCCCACACTCGTCCCCTCCCTCTCTCCCTTCTTCTTTCTTTATTTGTGCTTTATTACTCTCGTGTGTGTGTGTGTGGTGAGTGTGAGCACAGTGTTGTCCGCTGTGTTGATTGTGTCGTCTCTCCTCTATATGTCTGTGTGTATTCGTGTGTGTGTTGTCACAGTGTGGGGGGCGATGAAGCAAATCTGAATTGATCTGTTTTTAACTTCTTCTGAATGACATTGTTTTTTCTCTTTACTTCCATATTGATATTTTTATTTCCTCCATTTGTCTTCCCCCTCCCTCCATCTTTCTCTACCTCCTTCCCTCTTCCACATTTCCCCTCTTCTCTCCCTCCATCCCCACCCATATCCCCCACTCCGTCTCCCTCTTTCTCCCTCCCTCCTTCTGTGCTCCCTCTCTCCCTCTCCTTCCCCATCCCTCCATCCTTCATCCTGCTGTTATAGTTCACACAACACCCTCTCCCTCTCTCTGCCTCCTCCTTTCCCAAATCTCCTTTCCTCCTCTCCTCCTCCTTCCCTCTAACTTACTACCCCGTCTCTCTACCCCTCTCTCCCTCCCTCCCTCCTTCTCTCTCTTCTTCTCATTGTTTTTTCTCATTCTCCCTTCATCTCCCCACTTTCTCTCTCTATCCTCCCTCTCTATCCCACTCAAGCTCTCTGTCTCCGCTTCTCTCTCCTTCACAGAAAACAGTGATAATAATAATAATGCCTCTGTCTCTCTCTGATGACATCACACTAATAACAGAGTCTCAGTCACAACAGGACGAACACGACTACTGCTAATAATGAATAATGACACTGTCTCTCTGCCCTCTCTCGCCGCTCTGCCCTCTCTCCCCGCTCTCTCTCTCCCTCTCTCTCCTCTTCCTTGCTTCTCCCTCTCTCTCTCCCTCCCTACAGTCACTCCAGTCAGACAGTTTGCCCATCAGCTGTGTCTCAGTCCCTCTAATAACTCTCTCAGTGGGACTCTGAGCTCCTGCGCAGCCGACACTTTAACTTACTGCACACCTACTGAACACCTACTGCACACCTACTGCACACCTACTGTACTGCACACCTACTGCACTGCACACCTACTGCACACCTACTGCACACCTACTGCACTGCACACCTACTGCACACCTACTGCACTGAACACCTACTGCACACCTACTGCACTGTACTCCTACTGCACTGAACATCTACTGCACTACTGCACACCTATTGCACACCTACTGCTCTGCACACCTACTGCACTGCACATCTACTGCACTGCACACCTACTGCACTGCACACCTACTGAACACCTTCTGCACTACACAGTGTTAATGTGCTGTAGTGTCCAGTCAGTCAATCAGTGATAATGGACTGTAGTGTCCAGTCAGTCAGTGTTAATGTGCTGTAGTGTCCAGTCAGTCAGTCAGTGTTAATGTGCTGTAGTGTCCAGTCAGTCAGTGTTAATGTGCTGTAGTGTCCAGTCAGTCAGTCAGTGTTAATGTGCTGTAGTGTCCAGTCAGTCAGTGTTAATGTGCTGTAGTGTCCAGTCAGTCAGTGTTAATGTGCTGTAGTGTCCAGTCAGTCAGTGTTAATGTGCTGTAGTGTCCAGTCAGTCAGTCAGTGTTAATGTGCTGTAGTGCCCAGTCAGTCAGTGTTAATGTGCTGTAGTGTCCAGTCAGTCAGTGTTAATGTGCTGTATTGTCCAGTCAGTCAGTGTTAATGTACTGTAGTGTCCAGTCAGTCAGTGTTAATGTGCTGTAGTGTCCAGTCAGTCAGTGTTAATGTGCTGTAGTGTCCAGTCAGTCAGTCAGTGTTAATGTGCTGTAGTGTCCAGTCAGTCAGTGTTAATGTGCTGTAGTGTCCAGTCAGTCAGTGTTAATGTGCTGTAGTGTCCAGTCAGTCAGTCAGTGTTAATGTGCTGTAGTGTCCAGTCAGTCAGTGTTAATGTGCTGTAGTGTCCAGTCAGTCAGTCAGTGTTAATGTGCTGTAGTGTCCAGTCAGTCAGTGTTAATGTGCTGTAGTGTCCAGTCAGTCAGTCAGTGTTAATGTGCTGTAGTGTCCAGTCAGTCAGTGTTAATGTACTGTAGTGTCCAGTCAGTCAGTGTTAATGTGCTGTAGTGTCCAGTCAGTCAGTCAGTGTTAATGTCCTGTAGTGTCCAGTCAGGCAGTCAGTGTTAATGTGCTGTAGTGTCCAGTCAGTCAGTCAGTGTTAATGTGCTGTAGTGTCCAGTCAGTCAGTGTTAATGTGCTGTAGTGTCCAGTCAGTCAGTCAGTGTTAATGTGCTGTAGTGTCCAGTCAGTCAGTGTTAATGTGCTGTAGTGTCCAGTCAGTCAGTGTTAATGTACTGTAGTGTCCAGTCAGTCAGTGTTAATGTGCTGTAGTGTCCAGTCAGTCAGTGTTAATGTGCTGTAGTGTCCAGTCAGTCAGTGTTAATGTGCTGTAGTGTCCAGTCAGTCAGTCAGTGTTAATGTCCTGTAGTGTCCAGTCAGGCAGTCAGTGTTAATGTGCTGTAGTGTCCAGTCAGTCAGTCAGTGTTAATGTGCTGTAGTGTCCAGTCAGTCAGTGTTAATGTGCTGTAGTGTCCAGTCAGTCAGTCAGTGTTAATGTGCTGTAGTGTCCAGTCAGTCAGTGTTAATGTGCTGTAGTGTCCAGTCAGTCAGTCAGTGTTAATGTGCTGTAGTGTCCAGTCAGTCAGTGTTAATGTACTGTAGTGTCCAGTCAGTCAGTGTTAATGTGCTGTAGTGTCCAGTCAGTCAGTCAGTGTTAATGTGCTGTAGTGTCCAGTCAGTCAGTGTTAATGTACTGTAGTGTCCAGTCAGTCAGTGTTAATGTGCTGTAGTGTCCAGTCAGTCAGTGTTAATGTGCTGTAGTGTCCAGTCAGTCAGTGTTAATGTGCTGTAGTGTCCAGTCAGTCAGTCAGTGTTAATGTGCTGTAGTGCCCAGTCAGTCAGTGTTAATGTGCTGTAGTGTCCAGTCAGTCAGTGTTAATGTGCTGTAGTGTCCAGTCAGTCAGTGTTAATGTACTGTAGTGTCCAGTCAGTCAGTGTTAATGTGCTGTAGTGTCCAGTCAGTCAGTCAGTCAGTGTTAATGTGCTGTAGTGTCCAGTCAGTCAGTGTTAATGTGCTGTAGTGTCCAGTCAGTCAGTCAGTGTTAATGTGCTGTAGTGTCCAGTCAGTCAGTCAGTGTTAATGTGCTGTAGTGTCCAGTCAGTCAGTGTTAATGTACTGTAGTGTCCAGTCAGTCAGTGTTAATGTGCTGTAGTGTCCAGTCAGTCAGTCAGTGTTAATGTCCTGTAGTGTCCAGTCAGGCAGTCAGTGTTAATGTGCTGTAGTGTCCAGTCAGTCAGTCAGTGTTAATGTGCTGTAGTGTCCAGTCAGTCAGTGTTAATGTGCTGTATTGTCCAGTCAGTCAGTGTTAATGTACTGTAGTGTCCAGTCAGTCAGTGTTAATGTGCTGTAGTGTCCAGTCAGTCAGTCAGTCAGTGTTAATGTGCTGTAGTGTCCAGTCAGTCAGTGTTAATGTGCTGTAGTGTCCAGTCAGTCAGTCAGTGTTAATGTGCTGTAGTGTCCAGTCAGTCAGTGTTAATGTGCTGTAGTGTCCAGTCAGTCAGTGTTAATGTGCTGTAGTGTCCAGTCAGTCAGTCAGTGTTAATGTGCTGTAGTGTCCAGTCAGTCAGTGTTAATGTGCTGTAGTGTCCAGTCAGTCAGTCAGTGTTAATGTGCTGTAGTGTCCAGTCAGTCAGTGTTAATGTGCTGTAGTGTCCAGTCAGTCAGTCAGTGTTAATGTGCTGTAGTGTCCAGTCAGTCAGTGTTAATGTACTGTAGTGTCCAGTCAGTCAGTGTTAATGTGCTGTAGTGTCCAGTCAGTCAGTCAGTGTTAATGTCCTGTAGTGTCCAGTCAGGCAGTCAGTGTTAATGTGCTGTAGTGTCCAGTCAGTCAGTCAGTGTTAATGTGCTGTAGTGTCCAGTCAGTCAGTGTTAATGTGCTGTATTGTCCAGTCAGTCAGTGTTAATGTACTGTAGTGTCCAGTCAGTCAGTGTTAATGTGCTGTAGTGTCCAGTCAGTCAGTCAGTCAGTGTTAATGTGCTGTAGTGTCCAGTCAGTCAGTGTTAATGTGCTGTAGTGTCCAGTCAGTCAGTCAGTGTTAATGTGCTGTAGTGTCCAGTCAGTCAGTGTTAATGTGCTGTAGTGTCCAGTCAGTCAGTGTTAATGTGCTGTAGTGTCCAGTCAGTCAGTCAGTGTTAATGTGCTGTAGTGTCCAGTCAGTCAGTGTTAATGTGCTGTAGTGTCCAGTCAGTCAGTCAGTGTTAATGTGCTGTAGTGTCCAGTCAGTCAGTGTTAATGTGCTGTAGTGTCCAGTCAGTCAGTCAGTGTTAATGTGCTGTAGTGTCCAGTCAGTCAGTGTTAATGTACTGTAGTGTCCAGTCAGTCAGTGTTAATGTGCTGTAGTGTCCAGTCAGTCAGTCAGTGTTAATGTCCTGTAGTGTCCAGTCAGGCAGTCAGTGTTAATGTGCTGTAGTGTCCAGTCAGTCAGTCAGTGTTAATGTGCTGTAGTGTCCAGTCAGTCAGTGTTAATGTGCTGTAGTGTCCAGTCAGTCAGTCAGTGTTAATGTGCTGTAGTGTCCAGTCAGTCAGTGTTAATGTGCTGTAGTGTCCAGTCAGTCAGTCAGTGTTAATGTGCTGTAGTGTCCAGTCAGTCAGTGTTAATGTACTGTAGTGTCCAGTCAGTCAGTGTTAATGTGCTGTAGTGTCCAGTCAGTCAGTGTTAATGTGCTGTAGTGTCCAGTCAGTCAGTGTTAATGTGCTGTAGTGTCCAGTCAGTCAGTCAGTGTTAATGTGCTGTAGTGTCCAGTCAGGCAGTCAGTGTTAATGTCCTGTAGTGTCCAGTCAGTCAGTCAGTGTTAATGTGCTGTAGTGTCCAGTCAGTCAGTGTTAATGTGCTGTAGTGTCCAGTCAGTCAGTCAGTGTTAATGTGCTGTAGTGTCCAGTCAGTCAGTGTTAATGTGCTGTAGTGTCCAGTCAGTCAGTCAGTGTTAATGTGCTGTAGTGTCCAGTCAGTCAGTGTTAATGTACTGTAGTGTCCAGTCAGTCAGTGTTAATGTGCTGTAGTGTCCAGTCAGTCAGTCAGTGTTAATGTGCTGTAGTGTCCAGTCAGTCAGTGTTAATGTACTGTAGTGTCCAGTCAGTCAGTGTTAATGTGCTGTAGTGTCCAGTCAGTCAGTGTTAATGTGCTGTAGTGTCCAGTCAGTCAGTGTTAATGTGCTGTAGTGTCCAGTCAGTCAGTCAGTGTTAATGTGCTGTAGTGCCCAGTCAGTCAGTGTTAATGTGCTGTAGTGTCCAGTCAGTCAGTGTTAATGTGCTGTAGTGTCCAGTCAGTCAGTGTTAATGTACTGTAGTGTCCAGTCAGTCAGTGTTAATGTGCTGTAGTGTCCAGTCAGTCAGTCAGTCAGTGTTAATGTGCTGTAGTGTCCAGTCAGTCAGTCAGTGTTAATGTGCTGTAGTGTCCAGTCAGTCAGTGTTAATGTGCTGTAGTGTCCAGTCAGTCAGTCAGTGTTAATGTGCTGTAGTGTCCAGTCAGTCAGTGTTAATGTGCTGTAGTGTCCAGTCAGTCAGTGTTAATGTGCTGTAGTGTCCAGTCAGTCAGTCAGTGTTAATGTGCTGTAGTGTCCAGTCAGTCAGTGTTAATGTGCTGTAGTGTCCAGTCAGTCAGTCAGTGTTAATGTGCTGTAGTGTCCAGTCAGTCAGTGTTAATGTGCTGTAGTGTCCAGTCAGTCAGTGTTAATGTGCTGTAGTGTCCAGTCAGTCAGTCAGTGTTAATGTGCTGTAGTGTCCAGTCAGTCAGTGTTAATGTGCTGTAGTGTCCAGTCAGTCAGTCAGTGTTAATGTGCTGTAGTGTCCAGTCAGTCAGTGTTAATGTGCTGTAGTGTCCAGTCAGTCAGTCAGTGTTAATGTGCTGTAGTGTCCAGTCAGTCAGTGTTAATGTGCTGTAGTGTCCAGTCAGTCAGTCAGTGTTAATGTGCTGTAGTGTCCAGTCAGTCTAAACCCCGCCCTCATGACAAAACCGGGCTGTAAATGAAACTAAAATCAAATCCAGAGAAATCAAAAGCAGAGATCACATCCTGTGTGTGAAATGGACTCCATCAGTGCGAGCTTTGGTCTCGCTTTTAAATTATTTGCTTTCAAGTTTTTTTTTTGCTTTTCATATCGTTTTTCTTTACAATTCTAGATCTTCTGCTTTCGATTGTTATGTTTTTGATCTCAACATCCATTTTTTCTCAACTTTATTTTTCTCGGTTACAATATATTTTATTTTGAATTCGTTACTTATGGCGGTAATTTGAGCCCATATTTCTGTCCTGTATCGGACCGATATTGATACGGATTATCGGATCGGCGCATCTATACAAATAACTGTGTCAGACACAACAGGCAACTCACCACCAAGGGAGGAGGACCATCTGCTCGCCATCTCTCTCTCACTCTCTCTCTCACTCTCTCTCTCTCTCTCAGATCAGCTGTTCATTCCTCCAAAATGAATATACTCTCTTTTTTCTTTTCAGACTCTTTTCTCTTCGATTCTCTCTCTCTCTCTTAGATCAGCTGATGAAAGACTTTTCTTCCGTACTGAAAAGTTACTCTCTCTCTTTCCTGCTTCTTTCTTTTCTCCCTCTCTATCTCCCAACAGGATCAGGAGCAAAGTCCTCCCTTACAGCAGCACTTTCACTTTCTCTCTCAGCTTTTACTGAGACGTGGGTAGAATCTGTTTAACGTAAATCATCATTTATGGCCACCGCACACCTGACCGATGCAATGCGACGCTGCGATGTGCGGTGGTCTGTAGGTGACCAAAAAAATAAAACAGTAAAATAATTAGAATAAACCTCTTTAAATTAGGACAGTGCGTGAGTGTTCAAGTTTCCACATTTTTATTCAAGGTTACTATTTATGTGCTGAATTTAACAGATAACAATAAGACACTGAATGTGAACCCTTCCAGCTGATCCACTACTGTTATTGTTTGTAAGGTCTCAGAACTAAATTTCCTATAGTTTTCTCGTAACTGTAACACGACAACCATCTCTCCGATACGTATACTAATAATAAACAACAAATACTCGTGCTGCTACCTACCCAACAGTATTAGTGTTGTTTTTATTATTATGACCAGATGTTTGGAAATGGTCGGGATGCTTCTCTGTGGTCATAAAGTGATTGTGTGGCACCCTCAGGGTTTCAGTGGCACCTCCAGTGGTGACATCACAGCAGCCATTGTTGATGCCGCAGCCAGTGGTGATGTCATAGCTGCCACACATATATATGTTTACAGCTACTAGGATGCGTCAGATGCGAGCATATAGCTTCAGCTGCACTGAGATGCCACACCATCACAGTTCAGTGCGGGAATCAGAGAGGGTGTTCCCCGGTTGCGCTGTGCTGAACTTGACAAACACATCCTTGTCACAGGGTATATATATATATATATTATATATACACTCACCTAAAGGATTATTAGGAACACCATACTAATACTGTGTTTGACCCCCTTTCGCCTTCAGAACTGCCTTAATTCTACGTGGCATTGATTCAACAAGGTGCTGAAAGGATAGGATAGCATCTTCCAGTTGATGGAGATTTGTGGGATGCACATCCAGGGCACGAAGCTCCCGTTCCACCACATCCCAAAGATGCTCTATTGGGTTGAGATCTGGTGACTGTGGGGGCCAGTTTAGTACAGTGAACTCATTGTCATGTTCAAGAAACCAATTTGAAATGATTCCACCTTTGTGACATGGTGCATTATCCTGCTGGAAGTAGCCATCAGAGGATGGGTACATGGTGGTCATAAAGGGATGGACATGGTCAGAAACAATGCTCAGGTAGGCCGTGGCATTTAAACGATGCCCAATTGGCACTAAGGGGCCTAAAGTGTGCCAAGAAAACATCCCCCACACCATTACACCACCACCACCAGCCTGCACAGTGGTAACAAGACATGATGGATTCATGTTCTCATTCTGTTTACGCCAAATTCTGACTCTACCATCTGAATGTCTCAACAGAAATCGAGACTCATCAGACCAGGCAACATTTTTCCAGTCTTCAACTGTCCAATTTTGGTGAGCTTGTGCAAATTGTAGCCTCTTTTTCCTATTTGTAGTGGAGATGAGTGGTACCCGGTGGGGTCTTCTGCTGTTATAGCCCATCCGCCTCAAGGTTGTACGTGTTGTGGCTTCACAAATGCTTTGCTGCATACCTCGGTTGTAACGAGTGGTTATTTCAGTCAAAGTTGCTCTTCTATCAGCTTGAATCAGTCGGCCCATTCTCCTCTGACCTCTAGCATCAACAAGGCATTTTCGCCCACAGGACTGCCGCATACTGGATGTTTTTCCCTTTTCACACCATTCTTTGTAAACCCTAGAAATGGTTGTGCGTGAAAATCCCAGTAACTGAGCAGATTGTGAATTACTCAGACCGGCCCGTCTGGCACCAACAACCATGCCACGCTCAAAATTGCTTAAATCACCTTTCTTTCCCATTCAGACATTCAGTTTGGAGTTCAGGAGATTGTCTTGACCAGGACCACACCCCTAAATGCATTGAAGCAACTGCCATGTGATTGGTTGGTTAGATAATTGCATTAATGAGAAATTGAACAGGTGTTCCTAATAATCCTTTAGGTGAGTGTATATATATATATATATATATATATATATATATATATATATATATATATATATATATATATATATATAAAAATTCAAACCCCGACCACTGACAGGCCCAGACCCCATAGCAAGGCCTCCGGATCACTGCCTGTGCTGTCTGGAGTGGCGGAGCACCTCAGCCATGGGGGAGAGCTGCTCTTGCCCTGGCTGTGCCCTGTGCTCGGTGCCAGTGGCGATGCAGAACAGCTCGCCTGCTCAAATATCACAGTCCCTGAGCTCTGATTGGCTGTGCTTGTCAATATGGTAGGGTTACAGTTTTCAGGAACAGTATTTTTTGCACTGATTTGCATTGATTTCATTTGCTTACATTCTAAAATGAGTTTGTTTGTGTGAATACTCTCATCTACATTTTCTTTTTTGTTCTTGAATTGTACAGAATGTTCTCTTTTCATCCCACACTCCCTCGCCCATTTAATTGTTTTTATCAGCATGTTGAGTTATACATTTTTTTATTTCATTTTACAACTCATAACACTTTGAACCCATTGATACTAAAGCAGTATAGATTAACAGGATAGTACTTCAAACATCTGAAAGTAATAAAGTGTGGAAGGAAAGTTAGAAATTCCTCTCTCACAAGGCTTACTGCTTGAATACTTGGTCAAGCCAAGGGTCAGGCCAGAAGATAGCTTGACCTCTGTTTAGTTTTATGATGTGCATCTGGGAGACGATGTCAAACAGTGCGATTTAAGTGTCAGCTCCCTAATCTATATATTGACCTTTGAACTGTTACCTATAGTGATATATCTTCTGCTTAGCTAGCTTTTACGATAACATAGAAATTACTTCTTAATTATTAACAGATCTTTGTTGACTTGTGTGTGTATAAAAGACTTTGACTTTTTGTATGGAGTCAGAGCAACTTTGTAATCTCTTTGATTCACTGTTCCTCTCCACACTGCGTGTAATAAAGGCATTGCAATGAACACACTAACCTGATTGAGTTTCTTCCACATTACCCATTGGATTTGGAATGGATTGTGTATTGGCTTAGTTTATAACCCTGGTTCCCTGAAAAAGACAGACCTGACCTGCCAATCAGTGAAAACTTGTACCAAAGCTGCCCAATAGGGGCCCTGCTAGGGGGAGGAGTCCTGCCCCACGTGCCTGTGAAGTGGCTCCTCCTCACAGTATCAGTCTGCCATTTCTTCGTCATGAAGGGCGTCTGGCCAAGCGACCCCCTGAAGGGTACTGGCTGTCTTTCTTATTCAGGGAACAGGGGTTAAGATGATAACCTAACATTTCCATTCAAGTAGAATGACAGCCATTACTGAATGGGAAGACTATACCAGAGCTGTCGTGAGTCCTGACACCTGATTTAAGCCCAGTCCCATCATAACAAGTGCAGCAGAGCCTCATGGCACCCGAGGGCGAGCCGCCTGCAGTACCTGAGTGCCCAGCATGGGCCGCACCCGGTCTGCAACATTCAGGTGGTAGAACCTTGTTGGGGTAAAATTGCCCCCTATGTATTGTATACACTCACCTAAAGGATTATTAGGAACACCTGTTCAATTTCTCATTAATGCAATTATCTAACCAACCAATCACATGGCAGTTGCTTCAATGCATTTAGGGGTGTGGTCCTGGTCAAGACAATCTCCTGAACTCCAAACTGAATGTCTGAATGGGAAAGAAAGGTGATTTAAGCAATTTTGAGCATGGCATGGTTGTTGGTGCCAGACGGGCCGGTCTGAGTATTTCACAATCTGCTCAGTTACTGGGATTTTCACGCACAACCATTTCTAGGGTTTACAAAGAATGGTGTGAAAAGGGAGAAACATCCAGTATGCGGCAGTCCTGTGGGCGAAAATGCCTTGTTGATGCTAGAGGTCAGAGGAGAATGGGCCGACTGATTCAAGCTGATAGAAGAGCAACTCTGACTGAAATAACCACTCGTTACAACCGAGGTATGCAGCAAAGCATTTGTGAAGCCACAACACGTACAACCTTGAGGCGGATGGGCTACAACAGCAGAAGACCCCACCGGGTACCACTCATCTCCACTAAAAATAGGAAAAAGAGTCTACAATTTGCACAAGCTCACCAAAATTGGACAGTTGAAGACTGGAAAAATGTTGCCTGGTCTGATGAGTCTCAATTTCTGTTGAGACATTCAGATGGTAGAGTCAGAATTTGGCGTAAACAGAATGAGAACATGGATCCATCATGCCTTGTTACCACTGTGCAGGCTGGTGGTGGTGGTGTAATGGTGTGGGGGATGTTTTCTTGGCACACTTTAGGCCCCTTAGTGCCAATTGGGCATCGTTTAAATGCCACGGCCTACCTGAGCATTGTTTCTGACCATGTCCATCCCTTTATGACCACCATGTACCCATCCTCTGATGGCTACTTCCAGCAGGATAATGCACCATGTCACAAAGGTCCAATCATTTCAAATTGGTTTCTTGAACATGACAATGAGTTCACTGTACTAAACTGGCCCCCACAGTCACCAGATCTCAACCCAATAGAGCATCTTTGGGATGTGGTGGAACGGGAGCTTCGTGCCCTGGATGTGCATCCCACAAATCTCCATCAACTGCAAGATGCTATCCTATCAATATGGGCCAACATTTCTAAAGAATGCTTTCAGCACCTTGTTGAATCAATGCCACGTAGAATTAAGGCAGTTCTGAAGGCGAAAGGGGGTCAAACACAGTATTAGTATGGTGTTCCTAATAATCCTTTAGGTGAGTGTATACCCACTGTATAATACTCTGCATGTTGGGAGAACAGAGTACAAGGATTTTTATATAACATATTCATAGTATAGTACATATTTGGTAGGCATACTGATTATTTAACTTACTGTAACCATGGAACTCAATGTATTGTATTCTTATTGTAGGATTAGATTAGAACAGACACTGCAGATTTGACATTGACATATCTCACTGGAAATGTTACTGTGGCAAGGGGGGCTGAAATTTGTAATTATTGCAGAAATTAAAAGGGCCTCAAATTCAACTCCAGTTAATGTCAAATCCCCCGCGCTCTCTCCCTCTCTCTCTCTCTCTGATCAGCTGTTGGAGGACTTCCATTCTTCCAAAATGAAAAGTTACTCTCTTTTGTGCCTCTTTTCTCATCTATTCCATCTCTCTCTCTCTCTCAGCAGGAGCAAGAGCGTAGTCCTCCCTCACAGCAGCACTTTCACTTTCTCTCTCAGCTCATCCTTCCTGCCATGTCTCTCTTCCTCTCCAGTGTCTTGTGGAGAGATGGGTGCTGGAGCCCCTGCAGGCCTGGAGTTTCACTGCACACCTACTGCACACTTACTGCACTACTTCACACCTACTGCACTACTGCACACCTACTGCACTGCACACCTACTGCCCTACTGCACACCTACTGCACTGCACACTTACTTAACACCTACTGCACACCTATTGCACCCACTCAAGTCGCCGCGGCTAAGTATCGCTTTCTCTCTCGCGTTTCCTTGTTTAGTTAAGTTACATTGACTGTTTATGTGGTTTGTTCTTTAGCTGTTGTATATCTTGCACCTGTTTTGTAGTAAGAGAAGCGACTGTTTGTTAGTGAATTTAGCCAGTAACCCAGCGCACTCGACACGCCCTGTCTGCAATCAGAAGCGTTGCACTGTGTAGGCTGTGATTATTTAGCATTTGTTTAACATTACTACGAGCTATTGTTCAGTGTAACTGCGTGTGTCTGGCACTGTCTTTGTCTGTATTCAGATATTAAGCGGCCAATAATTGTGCTATTAGCAGTCCTGCGTGGGATAGAGGGCCATCCTGTGTCATTCAACGTAACACGGGTGTGCACTGTCCTCATTAGTTACAGGTGATGTATTTAACCACCCCCCACACCTCTGCGCCAGCAGTCAGCGCCAGCAGCCTTCAGTGCCCCCCTTCCAAAGAACTTAATCTAGTTCTATTCCTCCCATAGTGTAATTATAGTGGACATTTTTATTACCTGCATGTATTACCTTGCACTTGTTCACACTGAAGTTCATCTGCCAGGTGTCGGCCCACACCTGAATATTATGCAACTTTTTTGTTGCTTCCTTCTGGTGAGAAGCAAACTGAGGAGAGGTTAACCAAAAGTGGAGAAGAGACAGCAGGGGATGTCTTTACTTGCTGAAGGAGCCCCAGTGTGTTTATACCATCTCTGAACCTAGAAAGAAAAAGTGGAACAGGTTTTCACAATAATGAACAGATGCATCAAATGTTAGATTGAAGACATGTAAAGTATGACAACAAATTTCAAAAACACATGGAATGTATAAAACAAAAGCACATGTCTGGCCAAGACAGGACAATCAGTGCTGGCAGAATATAAATATACCAGGTGCACAATAAAAGGTCCACTCCTGTGTGAGTGTGTGTATGAGATCTGTATAGGCAGACATAACAGTCCCAATCTATATTTATCCACATTCATATTTGTAAGTGTCATTCAACATCACTATAACAATCTTATTCTAAACAGTGAACTTACAAAAATAGGTTTAATTAACAAAAAAAGAGAATATACAATACCAAGTGTAACACGGCTGGGGGTTGGGACGTGTTGACACGGGGTCAAGGTTAGTGCACAGGGAGACAGACAAACCAGGAAGCCACAGTTGGGTTGAAAAACTGAGCGTTCCGTTATTTTATTAACGGCAGTTGGTTTGCGAGACGGAGTCTTGTAAAGAATTTAAAAAAAAAGGAAAAACAAAACAAAACAAAAAGAAACCTATACTCCGTGCTCGGGTCTGGCTAACCTCTTTCTGGGCGTCGGCCTTAACTAGCTCCGGACCTCTGAGAGGCTTACCGGGTTATGAAATAAAAGAAACAAAACAAATAGGAAGAAGGAAGGCTCTTGTTCTTTGGCCGGTTCAGGTTCAGGTTCAGGTTCAGGAGTCCTGCCTCTCTTTCTGGGCTTTTCTATGGTTTCACTCCTTGGGGTTTGTCAGACTTGGGGCCTCGTAATAACTCCACGGTGGCTTGGTGGCACTCCACTAGTTCCACCAGCTGATCTACGGACGTAGGGTCCCCTTGACTCACCACTTTCTTCATCTCCCATGGTAGTGCTCTCAAATAGCGGTCCATGACAATCCTCTCCAGGACCGCAGAAATTCCTCCTTGTTCCGGCTGCAACCATTTCTTGGTGAGGCGGATGAGATCATGCATCTGGGCTCTGGGTGATTGTCCACTCTGGAAGGTCCAGGCATGGTAGCGCTGCGCTTGTCGACCCTGCTGCACTTGACCCAAAAGAACCTCTCTCCCTCTTCTGCACTTCGCTCCTGATGGCCTCTCGTCTGGCCTCGGGTACCCTGTAGGGTCTCTTTTCTTCTCCCAGGTTGCCTCACTTTATAATTCATCTCGCCAACTTTCTCAGTTATTTCATACAGACCTTGCCAGGTAGCCAGGAACTTACACTCTGCCGTGGGGATGAGAACTATGACCCTTTCTCCGACCTGGAATTCCTGTGGCTGAGCAACCATTATAAGCTTGCTGCTGGGCATGTTGAGCTTTTTCCATGTTTTCTTTTACAATCGGCATGATTTGTTCCATTCTGGTTTTCATCCCCTCGATGTGTTCAATCAGGGTTCTGTGTGGGCAGGGCTGCTCCTCCCATGATTCTTTGGCTATATCCAGTAGGCCACGTGGTCTTCGGGCATATAGCAACTCAAAAGGGGAGAATCCTGTGGATGCCTGCGGGACCTCCCGGATGGCAAACATGAGGTATGGCAGCAGTTGGTCCCAGTTCTTCCCATCCTTCTCTATAACCTTGTGCAACATGCTTTTGAGAGTCTCGTTGAACCATTCCACCAATCCATCTGTTTGGGGGTGGTACACAGACGTCCTTAGCTGTTTCACCTGCATGAGGCGACAAAGGTCTTTCATCAGCCGAGACATGAAGGGGGTTCCTTGGTCAGTCAGTATCTCTTTCGGTATGCCAATTCGGCTGAACAGCAAGAAAAGTTATTTGGAAATGGTTTTAGAGGACATATTGCGCAAGGCCACGGCTTCGGGGTATCGTGTGGCATAATCCAGTATAACCAGGATGTACTGGTGTCCCCGGTTTGTCTTCACTAATGGCCCCACCAAGTCCATCCCAATCCTGTCAAAAGGGGTTTCTATTATGGGTAGAGGTACAAGGGGGTTACGTTGAACTGGTCGAGGAGCCGTCTTCTGGCACCTCGGGCAGGAGCGGCAATACCGTTCCACAGCCTTGTAAACACCTGGCTAAAAAAATCAAGTAAGAATTCGCTCTCTGGTCTTCTCCTCTCCCAAGTGTGCCCCCAAGACATGGCTGTGGGCCAGCTGCAGGACGGTTGGTTGATAGGCCGCAGGTACAAGCAGTTGTTCAATAACCTCATTGTTTTTCTTGCTTATTTGATAAAGCAACCCATTCTTGACAGCAAAATGGGGATATGTCAAAGGGAGCCTATCATCCGGCTGTCTATCCTCCAGAACTTTCACATTTTTCAGTGCGTTGGCTAGATTAGGGTCATTCAACTGGGCTGTGCCAAATTGGCCTCGAAGGGATGGGGCCGATGTTTCCATTTGGTCCAGCTCTTCATTCTCAGGGAATCCCGGAGCTACATTGTCCAGTAACCCCACCCCTGTCCTTTTGTCAATGAGGGCCGTCTCCCCATCCTCCTCCGAGGATTCCCTCTCCGAGTCGGCATCTCCCTGGAAGACCTGAAATGAAGGAGGATTATGACGAGCCCATTTTGTGGTTTTGATTAACACTTTTCTTTTCCTTTTGGTCATTGTTTTACCTGCTGTTTCGCTGTCTCTCACCATGTTACCGGGTTCCCTTCAGGCTTCTTCCCAAAGTGCATGGAAAAGTGTACAGTCACGCCCCGGGGTGTGGCTAACGTCACCCGAGTGGTTGGATAACTTCTGGTGTCCCCATGGATGCAGGAAAGGGAGAGAGGTTCTTTTGGGTCAAGTGCAGCAGGGTCGACAAGAGACCGTTGGACCAATGTGACCATGCTTCCCGAGTCGATCAGTGGCCTCTGACAGAACATTCTGGTGGGGGTTCCACTCCGGTTTCCAGGAAGGTGGTCAAGAGATTACAGCCCTTACTTTCCGAGTGTCTGGAAGAAGATTCAGTTGGCATGGGGACATCATTCAGGTGGCATTGCCATGCGATATGTCCTGTCTCCCCACAGTGGTGGCACGTCCGAGCATCTCGGTCAACTAGGCCCCTCGACCCCTTTCCTTGTTGTCGAGGTCCCTTTTCCTTGCCTCTTTCGTAGTTCCAACTAGGTCGGAGTCCTGCCTCTCTTTCTGGGCTTTTCTTTGGTTTCACTCCTTTGGGTTTGTCAGACTTGGGGCCTCGTAATAACTCCACGGTGGCTTGGTGGCACTCCACTAGTTCCACCAGCTGATCTACGGACGTAGGGTCCCCTTGACTCACCACTTTCTTCATCTCCCATGGTAGTGCTCTCAAATAGCGGTCCATGACAATCCTCTCCAGGACCGCAGAAATTCCTCCTTGTTCCGGCTGCAGCCATCTCTTGGTGAGGCGGATGAGATCATGCATCTGGGCTCTGGGTGATTGTCCACTCTGGAAGGTCCAGGCATGGTAGCGCTGCGCTCTCACATACGGGTTAAGGCCAATACGTTTCAGTATTTCAGCCTTGAGGGTGTCATACACTCGTGCGGTCTCTGCCTCGAGGTCGTGGTACGTCTTTTGTGCTTCCCCCGTTAGAAATGGTGCGATCAGCCCAGCCCACTGGTCTTTTGGCAATTTCTCTCGCTCCGCAGTCCTTTCAAAGACACTCAGGTACGCCTCCACGTCATCATGTTCATTCATTTTAGGGATAAAGCTTGCCACTTTATTCCTAGAGGGAGATTGTTGTGAGCCCCATCCAGCAGCAGTCAATCTCTCTGTGAGGCGTCGCAGCTCACCCTGCAGCATTGTTGTATTCCGACACTGCTCCTGGATTAACTCGTGAGTCGAGGCACATTGAGCGAGATTGGCTTCTACAAGTTGTTTAAGTATTGCTTCCATTTTCCAAGGTGACAGGTCTGTCTATGAACCACCAGAGCCTGTCCGCATTCTCCACCAAGTGTAACACGGCTGGGGGTTGGGACGTGTTGACACGGGGTCAAGGTTAGTGCACAGGGAGACAGACAAACCAGGAAGCCACAGATGGGTTGAAAAACAGAGCGTTCCGTTATTTTATTAACGGCAGTTGGTTTGCGAGACGGGGTCTTGTAAAGAATAAAAAAAAAGGAAAAACAAAACAAAACAAAAAGAAACCTATACTCCGTGCTCGGGTCTGGCTAACCTCTTTCTGGGCGTCGGCCTTAACTAACTCCGGACTTCTGAGAGGCTTACCGGGTTAGGAAACAAAAGAAACAAAACAAATAGGAAGAAGGAAGGCTCTTGGTCTTTGGCCGGGTCAGGGTCAGGGTCAGGGTCAGGGTCAGGGTCAGGGTCAGGGTCAGGGTCAGGGTCCTTATTTCCAACTCCCTCCTTTCCTCCCTGTTGTACTCCCTCTCAAACAAAGGAAACCCATCCCCTTATGTAGGAAGTTTAGTTAGGTTAACGAGCACCAGGTGTGGTGGACTCCAATCACCTGCACCTGTTGTGAGGCTGGGATCTTCTCCATGTAGGGACGCATTTCCACCTATAGTACCTCCCATCCAAGATCATTCCCCTTACAGCCTTACACAATACTCTAGAAGGACATTTGAAAAGGACAGTTGTCCTGAGTATAGTATAGTAACACTTCATACTGAGACGCATCTGAA
Source organism: Amia ocellicauda (assembly GCF_036373705.1). Taxonomy (NCBI): domain Eukaryota; kingdom Metazoa; phylum Chordata; class Actinopteri; order Amiiformes; family Amiidae; genus Amia; species Amia ocellicauda. The sequence continues at coordinate 1,848,227 of NC_089863.1, forward strand.
GATACCACATACCTGAAGAATTGAGAGCCAGTGTTATTGAGGAGGATAAACCTTCACAAAGAGGGGATCTCCCAAGGTACTGCATCAGAAGACATAGAGATTCCTTTCTAGCTCCTCCGAGATCAATAGTGTAAGAGCCATAGTTCAAGAAAAAATGTTTTTTCTAAATCAATATTATCATTTAGTGTATACTGGTGAATGTTAAAAATGTATCTATATTTAGATAATGTAGGAACCCCCTATTAAATGCTCCATTAGTTTAGTCTGTCTGACGTCATATGCCTTGTCATCAGTGTTTAATTTAGTAGGAAAGAAGGAGTCTACAGAGCAACACAGTTTTTGACCGTGTGAAAACAATTGATTTGTATCGTCTTTATTTTCAAGTAAACAGTCAAACCAAGAACCTTGTAGATACGTTTTTATTCACGTCAGACTCATTTCTTCACATAGACAACCGTGGTTGTATTTTGTAAGAAAGCTGCACCACTACACCCTTCCTCCATCAGCTCTTTCACTTTCGCTCTGTGCCATGGAGTTCCCCTGGCCCTGCGCTGGTTCACTCCCACACACAGCGCTCCCTGACCCGACGGCAGACAGTACATTACATGTATCTTTTCTGACTGCCACTAAATACCATCCTTCATAAGATAGTGACACACACACATGCACACACACACACACACACACAGACCCCCTACAGCCCACACAACAACACAGCGCAGTTTGGAAGAAAACAGCAAAATAACTTATTTAATTGCGAGCGACACTCGATCCACAGACAGAGAGATGATCTCTCAGATGATCAAACAGCAGAACCATTGTGGAAAGAGGGGAACAGGACTGTAGTATGACACAACACAGCCCAACACAACACATCACAGTCCAGTCCGGCCATGCTCTGGGGCTACTGGTCAGCAGGGTTGGTCACCCCCGGAGCAGCACAGCCCAGCCCTGCAGCTCTGCTGCTGCTGCCAGCGTGGATCTGTAGAGCATGGAAGTATTCAGCACGGAGGCGTTCCATTATGATGTGTGGAGCTCGGATGCATTCATCAATCATGTGTGTTGTACGGTGACAACAGCAATCCCTCTGCTGACAGCAGTAGCAGAACAACACTCCGCACTGCGGGCACCTCACGCTGGGGCAGCCTCTCCCAGTGTGGGACAGCAGGGCCTGGCAGTTTGGACACTGTCTGAACAGAGGGCACTCTGCCACACTGCCACTGCCAACCGTCTCTGTGGAAAGCAGGGCGGCCTGCAGAGCGTAGTCGGACTGGGTGCAGCTCCTGCCCACCCCCGACCCCTCACACTCACGCCGGCAGTCAGTGCAGAACTGGAAGACGTGGCACAGGGAGAACGAGCAGCTCTGACACGGCACAACGGCACTGCCACCAGGCGCCACCCTCACCGGCCCATGGCACCGCGGGCACTGCAGGACACAGATACAGAGACAGACAAACAGAGATGCACGCAGACACACGCACACACACACACAGAGACAGATAAAGACAGCCTGAGTTAGTCAAACAGTGAGACAATGTGTCAGTCAGTCAGTCGATCAGTCAGTCAGTCAGTGTGCCATGTGGTCAGTGTGTCAGAGTGCTGTGTGTTCAGTGTTTCAGTGTGCTGTGTGGTCAGTGTGCAGTGTGGTCAGTGTGTCAAAGAGTCAGTGTGCTGTGTGGTCAGTGTGGTCAGTGTATCAGTCAGTCAGTGTGCTGTGTGGTCAGTGTGTCAGTGTGTCAGTGTGCTGTGTGGTCAGTGTGTCAGTGTGCTGTGTGGTCAGTGTGCTGTGTGGTCAGTGTGTCAGTGTGCTGTGTGGTCAGTGTGTCAGTGTGTCAGTGTGCTGTGTGGTCAGTGTGTACCTGCTTCACTGTGTCAGAGCCACTCATGGGCTCAGTGCAGAAACAGGCAGAGTGAGTCGATCACAGAGCAGCAGGTCACAGATCCAGTGCCAGGCTTATTAATCGCACCATCACTGCAGCACAAACACAGATCTGGAATTAGTAAATTGGACGTGACGTCATTATGATGTGTAAAGACAAATGCCATCTTGACTAGGTATAGAGTACGGTGAGCTATTTATTTGCATGTTATGTCTTCTGACGGTTAAGCCTCATAAAACATTTAATTCATGTCGATTACTGTATTTTGTCATGTATTTAAACGTCTGTCCCATGATGAGTGGAAGCTCGGTGTCTGCCTGACAACTGCTCAGGAAGAGTCATATGGCTAAACCAGAGGACACTTAAGGCATACGTCATGTTTAATATCAGGGGGCTTGTGGGATGTATCAAGCCCAAATCCCGGGTGAAAACTGGTTCTTCTCAGACCCTGTTCTTCTGGGTCTCTAGCACAGTACCGTGACACAGTGTCTTGTTCACACAGACACTCAGGGAAAGAAGTGCAGTTCGTCAACTTTATGTCCTTAAGAATAAGAAGAGTAATTACCTGACGTGTCCTTGTTCCTCCCCAGAGCTGTGTGTCCATCTCTCTCTTCTTCACCTCAAACAGCACCTCTGTCTCTTCTGCCCCACACTGTCCCTCTCTCTTTCTCTCTCTCTGTGTCTCCAGTCTCTCCCTCCCTCCGTCAGCTCTTTCACTTTCGCTCTGTGCCGTGGAGTTCCCCTGGCCCTGCGCTGGTTCACTCCCACACACAGTTGTAGCGTTATGTTGGGTGTATTTGGATAAGAGCATTTGGGCTCTGAGCTGAAGCACTGATCTAAAGAAGACCTCTCCCCGCCAAAGTTATCAGATTTCCTTAGCTCATCAGCTTGGAACTGGTTTGCATCAAAGTGACAGTTTTGGGGAGGATGGCACCGAGAAGAGGCCAAATAGTTTGTTATTCTGCTATGAGATGTCTGGAGAAAGGGGCCTGTAGGTGATAAAAACTCTTTGAAGTGGATGAGAGCCGAAATCCCGACATAGAGCTACGAACCCGGGCCAACCGGCATTTCCAAAAGATGGCATGGATTGACATCAGTCATAAATCAAGCCCCCCTCCAATAGGACACTGGGGGCTGAAACCGAAATCCAATCTCAAGAACTCAGGAACCAATCATCTATTGATCTGACAGACTATAAGGAACAGCGGACAGTCTTTCTCTCTCTCTCTCTCTCTCACCTGAACCAGTAACTCGCTGCCACAGCTCAACCTGTAGCTCTGTTGCCAGAACCAGAACCAGAAACCAACCAAGTCTTTGCCGGCAACAGAAGAGTTAAACTGGGAGAAGGAGATTGAGCCGTACGAAGAATTCTTTTAAAGGACTTTATTAAATAAAGAACTTTACAGACTGCGCTGCCCGCCTGTGCCCACCTGATCAGTGGAGTTTTACAGCTGGACAATTGACTAAGTCGATTGTATACGAAAGTGTCAGTCATTTAAATAGCTATTGAGTCTTAAGAAACTTGACCCTTGGAACGAACAGGGCCCTGCTTTCCTCAAAGACTTTGTCTTCAAATAAGTACGGTGAGAGACCCTGCTTGCCAAGAAGATTTTGTGCACAACCTTGGAGCCTTCAAACCAGTGGAAAATCTGTTTGGAAACGACTCTACTTTCGCGAAACCCCAACTTCCAGGTGCATTGACTGAGTGGAAGTTCTTGGACAAAGCCGAACCGGACTGCCTTTGTTCCAAACCACACGGACCTCGTGCCGTGTGCTGTTATCTGAGCCCGAAGCCAGAGAGGCCTCTCTGCGACGAAGTTCAGATAAGTTTAACAGTTTGGAGTTCATGATTCATGACATTTCAGAAATCAATTAGAAATGTTAATCTGTGATTCATAACTCTAGAATGTGTAATATCATTTAGTTTTCTTAAATATAAATGTGTGTTGCACTAAACTGTTTTGTTGATAATTTTAGAAATAAAATCTGTCAACGCCGAGAAATATCTTCTCATTCCTGTTTAACTGTTTAGTCTGAAATTGACACAAGTTAATAGACATTAGATTATTGGTGGCCCTGCCTATCCTTAATCATTGAATAATAATCAGTTAAGGGAAATTGTGGTAACAAGTAATGATAGGATCTTTCTCGGCACCTAAACGTAAATGAGACTGATATATATATAACGAGAAGTTACCTGACATTAATACTAACCTGCGTAGTTATTTAATGTCTGACTAACAATACTAACGAGAGACTCACCTTCGTCTTACTAACCGGTATTGTAGTCAATGTGTTTATAACCTTTTTTGTTTAACGATTTGTGTGTTATCATATGCGATCCCATGGTCTTTGATTTGGTCACGGAAGTGATTTGTCTTTGATTTGTTGATCTAGAGTTGAATTTTAATTAGTTTTTCCCTTTTGTATAATTAGTGCAGTGCTACATTTAGTCTTTGTTTTGAATAAATTTGACAATTTATATCTTTGGAATTGGTGTCTGCGTCCAATTATTACAGAAATTGAGTTCTACAAGATTCCAGGATTCGTGATAAGGTGATACTATAAATTCACTTCTTTAATTGAAATTTATAAGTGTACCTTACGCTACACAGTGCAGCTTGGGCACTGTCTGAACAGAGGGCACTCTGCCACACTGCCACTGCCAACCGTCTCTGTGGAAAGCAGGGCGGCCTGCAGAGCGCAGTCGGTACAGAACTGGAAGTGTGCTGTGTGTCAATGTGCTGTGAGATCAGTGTGCTGTGTGGTCAGTGTGCTGTGTGTCAGTGTGTCAGTGTGCTGTGTGGTCAGAGTGTCACAGTGTGCTGTGTGGTCAGTTTGTCAGTGTGTCAGTGTGCTGTGAGGTCAGAGTGTCACTGTGCTGTGTGGTCAGTGTGTCACAGTGTGCTGTGTGGTCAGTTTGTCAGTGTGTCAATGTGCTGTGTGGTCAGAGTGTCAGTGTGCTGTGTGGTCAGTGTGTCACAGTGTGCTGTGTGGTCAGTTTGTCAGTGTGTCAATGTGCTGTGTGGTCAGAGTGTCACTGTGCTGTGTGGTCAGTGTGTCGCAGTGTCAGTGTGCTGTGTGTCAGTGTGTCACAGTGTCAGTGTGCTGTGTGCTCAGTGTGTCACAGAGTCCGTGTGTCAGTGTGTTGTGTGGTCAGTGTGTCCGTGTGCTGTGTGGTCAGTGTGTCAGTGTGCTGTGTGGTCAGTGTGTCAGTGTGCTGTGTGGTCAGTGTGTCAGTGTGCTGTGTGGTCAGTGTGTCAGTGTTTGAGAGACGTGTTTGAGGTGAGCTTTAAAAACAGCTTCTGGAGCATTTTTAGAAAGAAGAAAAACTGCATGCCCCTGAGTGACTTTGTAGTCGAGGCTCTGATAATAACTGTTCAGTTCTTTAATGAAGCGGTGGCAGAGTATGATATAGAGGTTTGGTTGGGGAGACATTGTGAGATCCTGTCTGAAAGCAAGAGAGTAATGGATGAGGATGGCGTTTGGACCAGTGCTCGGTGGTGGCAGGTACGCCTGCAGGTGGAAGTGGCCGCCATCGGCGGGGTACGCCACCTGTCGAGCACTGTAGTTTTAGAAGCAAACACAGGGCTTGTCTTGTAGTTATTAATAACAGCTTGCAGTTATTAAGTGCAAGATCTGCGGCCAAGAGCATCTGACCAGGGCCTGTAAGCAGGAGAGGGCCTGCAACCTGTGCGGTGGGGGAGGGCACCTTTTTAGGAACTGTCCCTCCTCCTATGCAAACAGGGTGCAGGCCCTTGGGGGGAGTGGACAGGAAGAAAAGAAAATTGGGGCTCCTACAAGTGCAACGCCCAAGGATGAGGAGAAGGAGGAAACAGTCCTCAGGAGTCTCATAGGCGCCCTCTCTGACTCTGAGTCGGAGTCAGTGGTGGGCAGAGGGGGAGGGGAAGTGGACTGTTAGGGTGGGGGCAGGGAGGAGGGGGGTGAATGGTGAAGGGTGGAGGGTAAGCGAGTTAATTCTGCTGCCCACCCCCGTCAGCTCCTCCCCTGCAGCTGCGACCCCTCCCCCTCAGTTTTACATGCCTCTCTCTGAAGGTTCGTTCACACTGCCTGCTCACTAGCGCAACAGAGCGACTCGCTCCCATTTCCATTTCATTTCCAATGAGAGCCGCGACTCCGGCGACAGGGGAAAAAATCTCCCGGCGACAGCGACAGTGGAGAGTTGAGCAAAATTCAACTTTATGCAAATTAGCAGCGAGCACGCAGTGACGGAGTTCGGCGACAACCAATGGGAAGCAGATGTGCTCTGCATATTGAAGTGCCTTCTCTTTTCTACTCGCTAGTATAAAAATAAGACCCGCCCCCGGCAGTGTGCACAGCGCGCTGGTGACTCAGCGACTTGCGAGTTGAGCGAGTGGGCAGTGTGAACATAGGGTGAGTCCGGAGCAGTGGAGTCACCCCGGTGGAAAGGCTATGGGCAGCCCAGTGGAGGACTGGCCCGCTTATAGCAATATCCCTCCTGCCCCACTACCCAGACATCACTCTCAGGGGAGGGGTTCAAAAGAAGTCTGCCCTCCCGGTGGTAGTGCGACAGCCGCAGGTCCTCAGGAGAAGATAGCTAGCGTCGGTGGCCATGATAATGAAGACCTTCGGGCCTTGATGGCGGAGTCAGTGGCGCTAGTGGCTGAGGCCTGTGGCAACAGGCCGCTGGGAAGGGAGAGACCGCCCCCCTCCCCAACAATTAGAACAGCATCAGACAGGGTCTTCCCAATTGTCTTCTCAGTCACACATAGGGCCTCTGCTCTGCCACCTGCTCGTCTGGCATCAGCTATAAAGGAACCAGGGAGAACTCCCAGCACCACGCACTCTGGGTCCAGTGGGGCTCCACCAGCCTTTCCGAGTGGTGGGACCTGAGATGCCCCCCTCATGGGCTTCCTAGAGGATCACACAGTGAGACAAATGGTTGAAGGTATGGGTGCGACCGTTAAACTAGGTGAGGGAGAAGAGAGAAGTGGGGAGAAGTGCTTCCTGTGCACCGACTACACGATACTGGCCAAAGCACTTACGCTCCGGCTACAGCGGCCACTCCGTCAAGTCGTGGGTCCCGACCAGGTCTGTGGTGCCCAGGGGAGATTGGCGGCCGACAGCGCCATGCTGCTCAGGGATGTCATGGCCTACTCGAACGAGAGAAGGCTTCCCCAGGTCCTGATCAGCTTGGGGTCCAACAGGGTTGTTTCAATGTATTAGACTGTTTTGTTTGATTGTTGTTCTTTTGGCCACTTCGTTTGCCACTTTAACACATTGAATTGTTTTGGTTGCTTTAATGCAGTTTGTTTTTAATTCACTTTGTATTTTGGTTTCTAATCAATTTTAGAATTGGATTTTAATTAAAAAATTATCATGAGAAAAATACTTATTCTAATAAAACACCGTCACTCTCTCTCACCCCACACTGTCTCTCTCTCTCTCTCCACACCGTCTCTCTCACCCCACACTGTCTCTCTCAATTCAGTTCAATTCAATGCAAGCTTTATTGGCATTACATTTGTATATAAGTATTGCCAAAGCATGTGATATAATTGATATATATGAACAAGAAAATATATTTATAGAAAATAAAGTAAAACTAAAAAAATCCATAGATTAAACATCATTAAAATAAATAAATGAGTAAATAATAAAAATAAAATCATTGATAATAGTATGATTAGGTACATTTCAATAACTAAAAGTAATAGATATTATAGTAAATAATAGCAATAATATTTACTCACCCCACACCATCTGATTGTTTTTCAACCCCAATAAACTACGTCAGTCTCTCTCTCTCTCCTCTGTCAGTGTGTTTCGCTTTCTCTCTGTGCTGTGTGGTTCCCCTGCCGGCTCCACCCTCTCGTGGTTTTGCTTTGTTACATCCAAATGATAGACAGACAGACAGGCAGAGGAGACACAGACAGTCAGGCACAGAGAGAGGAACACACACACACACACACACACACATACGCAGAGAGGAACACACAAAGATACGCACAGCCGCCCCTCGTGCAGAGGGCTGGGGTCCGGCCAGTCCATTAGGACCCCGCTGGCTCACCTATTGATCCCCGCGGCTCACATCGATCAGTCCATCATCAGGGCTTCATCGTTTATTGGAACAGGGCTGAGTCACGTGCAAACTGAGGTTCAGAGGAAGAGGAGGGAGGGAGTGGACACACACAACCACAACAGCAAAAGACAAACACAAACTGCTCCCCGAGGACTAACACAGGAAAACGAAAGGAACGACTGGCAGCAGACCGACGTGACAGTCCCCAGCGCCGCAGTGTCCGCTGCCCCGTGTCACTTCCTATTTGCACACAGAACTGGTCCTCATGTGCACAGCACAGCACAACACAACACAGCACAACACAGCACAACACAGCACAGCACAACACAGCACAGCACAATCCAGCCCAGTCCAGCCCAGTCCAGTCCAGGACCGCCCTGCTCTGGAGCTACTGGACAGTGCATATCGGGTCAGCAGGGTTGGTCACTCCTGGAGCAGCACGGCTCGGCCCTACAGCACCAATGTCTTCATCACCAATTAATTCATAACCGATGTGTTCATCACTGCCTTCATCACTGTCTTCAACAGTTATGTCTTCTGCACCGATGACTCCATAACCGTCTTCATCACTGTCTGATTCACTAATGTCTGATTCACTGATGCCTTCATCACCAGTGTCTTCATCACTGATGTCGTGTGTTATACATTCTCCAGAGCACCGCCTCCGCTGGCAGCTGTGGCAGAACAACACTCCGCACTGCGGACACATCACTCTGGGGCAGCCTCTCCCAGTGTGGGACAGCAGGGCCTGGCAGTTTGGGCACTGTCTGAACAGAGGGCACTCTGCCACACTGCCACTGCCAACCGTCTCTGTGGAAAGCAGGGCAGCCTGCAGAGCGCAGTCACTACGTGTGCAGCCCCTGCCCTCCCCTGCCAGCCCCTCACACTCGCGCCCGCAGTCGGTGCAGAACAGGAAGACGCGGCGCAGGGAGATGGAGCAGCTCTGACATGGCACAATGGCACTGCCGCCCGGCGCCACCCTCATCGGCCCATGGCACCTCGGGCACTGCAGGACACACAGACAGAGACAGATAGAGACAGCCTGAGTTAGTGAAACAGTGAGATAATGTGTCAGTCAGTCAGTGTGTCAGTCAGTGTGTCAGTCAGTCAGTCAGTGTGTCATTCAGTCAGTCAGTAAGTGAGTCAATCAGTCAGTGTGCCAGTCAGTGTGTCAGTGTGCTGTGTGGTCAGTGTGTCACAGTGTCAGTGTGGTCAGTGTGTCAGTGTGCTGTGTGGTCAGTGTGTACCTGCTTCTCGGTGTCAGAGCCACTCATGGTGCCAGTGCAGAAACAGGCAGAGCAAGTCGACCACAGAGCAGCAGATCACAGATCCAGTCGATCACAGATATATCCCTGTCTGTGGGAACAACAGGCATAGTGACCACGACCACCAGTGCCACGCCATCAGCAGAGAGCTGTTCGATGTCAATGACCCCAAAGTGCGGTGTGTTCAGTATAACTCATCCCAGACTGCTGCTCTATGCTGAACCATAGAGAAAATAATATTGATCATGTAGCGTCTGTGTCAATACTAGGCTGTTGGAACATGCACTGACACTTATCCTGACACTTATCCACGAATGAAGAATGGAGGCCAGGACCTCTAATAATAATAATAAGAAGAAGAAGAAGAAGAAGAATGATAATAATAGTAAGTGCAATTACCCGATTTCCCCTTTGTCCCCAGTCTCTCTCTCTCCACTGACTTCGATTGTTTTCTTTCCCCCAAGATAACTGCGTCAGTTCTCTCTCTCTCTCTCTCTCTCTCTCTCTCTCTCTCTCTCTCTCTCTCTCTCTCTCTCTCTCTCTCTCTCTCTCTCACTTCCTCTCTGTGCTGTGTGGTTCCCCTGCTCGGCCCCTATTGTGGTTTTGTGTGGTTACGCTCTTCCGATCAAATCATCCCACAGACAGACGGACAGACGGAGAGAGAGGAGACACACACACACACACACACACACAGAGGAACTCAAACACAGACACAGACACAGACCCCCAACGCTCAAAACAAAAACACAACGCAGCTGGAAAAAAGCATCAAAATAACGTCTTTAATTTAGAACGACACGACACACTCAGAGCCTCGCAGAGTGAGAGACAAAGAGACGACTGGCTCATGAGAGAAGAGGAGAGAAACAGCTCAACAATGTGTCAACATGGGATCGACTGCAGGGACCCCAGGGGCCACACGGCATGGTCTCGGTCTGGCACAGTGGCTCACATCGATCAGTCCATCATCAGGGCTTCATCATTTATTGGAACAGGGCTGAGTCACATGCAAACTGAGGTTCAGAGGAAGAGGAGGGAGAGAGTGGACACACACAACCACAACAGCAAAAGACAAACACAAACTGCTCCCCAAGGACTAACACAGGAAAACGAAAGGAACGACTGGCAGCAGACCGACGTGACAGTCCCCAGCGCCGCAGTGTCCGCTGCCCCGTGTTACTTCCTGTTCTGCCTGCCCCCCGTGTCACTTCCTGTTTGCACACAGAACTGGTCCTCATGTGCAGCGCTGTCTCTGTCAGCCCCCATCGCACTCTCTCTCTCTCTCTCTCCATCACACATATACTCACACACACTATCACACTCTCACACTCTCCCCTGTCCTTCTTCTTCAGTCTCATTTCCTTTTTAATTTTCTTTCTCTATTGTTTATTTCTTGGTTTCTCATAATAGAAAAGAAAAAAGAAGAGCGTCTGTCCAGTGTCCTTGTCCACCCCTCTGATGTGAGCCGGTCCCATTGCACAGTTTGTGTCACAGACTGAGAGGGAGAGAGAGGGACAGGGAAAGATACAATCCCCAAACACACCGTCTCTCTGTCCTATGTCTTTCTCTCTCTCTCTCTCTCTCTCTCTCTCTCTCTCTCTCTCTCTCTCTCTCTCTCTCTCTCTCCTTTCCTGCTCTCCTCCCCCTCACAATGCAACTGGAATTGTCCTTGTAGAGAGAGAGAACAGAGACAAACAGAGAGACAGACAGACAGATTGTGAATGAATCTAGCAATAAACAAAGACAGCAAGACAGACAGACAGAGAGGGGGAGAGGGAGGGAGAGAGAGACAGGTCACCTGGTCATTCGCCATCTTGTTCCAGATGGACAGGATGTCCTCCTGTAGCACAAGGGACAGGGGACACAGTTAGCAAAGGAACACATGCTTCGTGTCTCATTGTCCCTCAGTGTGTCGCTGTGTCTGTGTGTCAATCTTAGAGTCCCCCGGCATGTCCATGTCCCCTGTCTCTCGCTCTCTGTATTGTTGTCTTATTGTCTCAGAGTCCCTCAGTGTGTCCGTGTCTCTCTCTCTCTCTCTCTCTCTCTCTCTCTCTCTCTCTCTCTCTCTCTCTCTCTCTCTCTCTCTCTCTCATTTTCTGCCACAACAATTATCAAGTACACCAATAAGCTAGTCAGTTAAAATCACCAAATGGGATTTGGTCTTTTTATTTAATTTAATTTAATTGTTCAGAGGGATTTTGATATATTTTATATTTTTAAACTATTAGGCTTTTAATGTTTTTTTTTCTTACCTGTCAGTTACAGTTACAGTTCCATACAGTGCCATCTAGTGGCAAAATATGATAACGCAATTGTGCTGTTCCGTTGAGTTCCAGGCTTTTGTTCATAAGGTTTGTTTGGCCCCCAAATCTAATCCTGCTTAGGGCCCACAACAGGCTAGAAACAGCCCTGCAAACAACATGCTCCCACCCCACACACACAGACAGCAACAGGGCTTACTTTGTGCCGGAACAAGCCGGATCCCGTACCTCCGAATTCAGATCCGGCACCTGTTTTTGGGGATCCCCAGTGCTTTATTTGTGCCGGTACTGTCACATTGGTCAGCAACACAACTACACCACCGCACAGACAGTAGCACAATAACAACACACACAACTGTCAGGGGTGTTCGGCTCCTCTCACGACGAGCGCCCGACTCCTGGGAGATCAGGTGGCAGCAGCCCTCCGCTATCTCTGTCAGCTGCCTGACTTACAGACACTCCTGATAGAGTTGCTCAGTATCAGGTCAAAAGCACGACTGTAATATAAAAGCAATTTAATTAGATTTGATGTGTATAACTGGTACAATCCCTTGGGCGAGTAGATCTCTGCCTGACTTGCACACACACACACTCTCACACCCCCACACGTACACACACACACACGCTGCCCTGCTCTCCTGGCTGTGGATTCCCACTGGCCCTCGCAGTGTCAGACAGCTCCAGCAGGGGGAGACACTTCACCAGTGTGCACTGCGGCGACAACAAGGTTGAGCAGATTTGGACATACTGTATATTCCTGCCCCACTCAGAGTGCAGAGCCCTGAGCGCTACACACACTGCTGCCCGAACTTCTGATACTCAAAGGATAGAGATCAATTACAGAGTTGCATAATATTTTATTTTAAACAAAAACTGAATTAGTTTGTATGATCTGTTCATATAAAGTGTCATCATTGCATTTTGTGTGCAGCTAAACACATTCACATATCTTGTCCTGGTATGAATTTCACATATACAGCCCATGCCCAGTCAGATTGCCCATTAACAGTTAGTACATTGACACAGCAAACTTTAGTTACAGACACTCCTGATAGAGCTGCTCAGTATCCGGTCAAAAGCACGACTACAATATAAAAGCAGTTTAATGAGACTGTATGTGTATAACTGGTTCAATCCCTTGTCTTACACACTGAGACAGGAGATGCTCCTGATCTGCTCCCCCAGTTGACGATCTCTCTGACCCCCTTTTCACACTGGGGTCGTTTCAGGCTAACTGGGTTTGGTTCGTGAAGAGCCGGTATTAATGTTTTGTATAAACTGTATAATGTTTTATATTAATAATACATCAGCAAAGACAATTGTATTAATTGTCAAGCAAGCAAATGTTAGTGAAGACTCTGTATAGGAAAGTTGAAGAAGGTGTTTTGTGATAATTATATAATGTTTTATATTAACACTAGCATTAGAAGTAGCTTGTATACAGACTGAGCAGAGTAGCTTTAGCAGGCTAAGCAAAAGGTCAACAAGGTTGATTTGTTAGAAACTCCTGTCAGTAATAAAAGATCACACAGTGCCGAAATAGCCCACAGCTGTTTGTTGAAAATCTGTTTGTGGACTTAATCGTTTCTCAAGATAGGCAGGAACTGTTTCTGTTAAAGAGCGATTGACACTAGGTAAATGACCACCGTGGGATCGCATCTTCCTGGTGCACATCAAAGACGGACATCTGCTTTGGATCCATCACCTCTCCACAGGAGGACAGATCGTAAACGGACCCGGACCTGTATCTTCTGATTGGATGAACGACCATAAGATTTCACGTCACTTTCCTATAAAGCTGCACTCATGTTTGTAAACATTAAGTCTCACTGAAGGAATTATTCCTGACGTGTTGCTTCCGAGCCGGCTTGATTAAAGTTCTATATCGACGACTTCTCCACTTATTTCCAAGACGGTTCTACAGTTAGCAAGGCTGTTTTTATGAGTGCTGACGCTGCAGAAGTCCCTCCCAGCATTTGTTTCAAGGTTTTCTGTTTCTTATCTTAAGGCTGTAGAAGTCACATCATGGTTATTGATTAAAAGTTGTTAAAGATGACCATGGGACCAGACTTCTCCCAGTATATCCAAGGAAGCCATCTGGTTTCCGCATCCCACCTTCCCCCAGGAAGACAACCACGAACATTACAAGGGCCAGAGACCTGAACTCGAGATAACACTTCTTGGAAAGCATGTGACTGACCCTGCCCACAGAACCACATGTATGTACATGTACATGTATGTATGCATTGTATAAAAGCTGTTAAATTGTGTTGTTCAGAGAGACTCCGCTCAGGTGGAGAGCTTCCATGTCAGGGCCTTTCAGGCCTGGCATGTAAAATAAATACATGTATCCTCTGTGCTTGAAGACTTAAATTCTTTACCTGGGTTCTACAGTTTGTTGGCTTTGAAACAGTGTATCCGTGTTCACACCTGCCTTGTGCACAAACATGCTCAGGTTTCGTGGTTCACATGCGTGTTTTCACTTGTGTTCACATTGCAATAATCAAGTGATCTCGGCTCGGTCAGTATTAATAAAACCGGATATTTACATTTTAAATGATTAGTGCATATAAGAAATGGCAGCATAAGGTGCACAATCGGGAGGTGGTGCTGTAAGGGCGAGTGGAGTCCCGCACAAATAAGTGAACCACTGTAGTCGTGGCTAGGCCAACTAGTGGATTTAGGGCACTAGGACCCACAGAGAGAGCTGTCCTTATTCCTCACCTCGAGTTCGGACAATCCCTAGTTGTACCTCCAAGACAGAACCACAGGACACCATGCAAGGGACAGACACCGCTTTAAAAAGCCATAGCTAGTTACTGGGCTTTAAGTTAAAAACACCCACAGAGTCATCTGAAAAGGCAGGTTTCTTAGACAACACCATCACTTTTGGTGTGTTAGGAGAAAATAAGATAATACTTAACATAAAAAGACTGGGCTTACTACTGGGCTTTGACTTAAAATACTTAAAATATCCATAGTTAAATCTAGACAGAAATATACAGTGTATGTTTTTTGTTGTTATTGTTTTGAAATGTATAATTACATTTTCATTAAATAGTTTAAATGTTTCTTTCCTCATTCCTTTTACAGGAGCATTTTCAGGCCCAAAACTCAAGTCATCAGGGCCCCTTTCCTTTCCGTAGCTGGTTTAACTAATTCAGTCTAACCAGACGTGAGCCGGATTCACTTAATCTGATCGTTTAAGTCAGGACATGTTGGGGAATATAAAGACATTTTCAAGTCCCGAGAGGAAGCATGGCAAAACAATCGCTTAATTTTAATTATATTGTTTTATTACACAGGCTGTATTTACCCCATATAATAATTTCACACACGTCCAATATAAATCTGCATGCTTGTAGTAATGGAAAGTGACATGCACTGAAAGTTTGCTGTATCACAATCATTAGCTCCCTATTGCTTTGTCATATTTTGCCTTTGATCTTTCTTTTTTAAATATATAATACTGTAATATTATGTTGTACTAGTTAATCTGTCTGTCTGAATTAACCCACAATACTGACCTATGAGATGAACACTGTTAGATCACTTCATAAAACACATATTTAAGCAATGATTTCTGACAAATAAGATTATTTCCTACACCTTCCTCGAGTCTCTGACACAATGTAGACTGAATATTCTTGAGTCGGACAGAGCCTGGCCACTTGGTTTAAATATTTGAAATGAGGCAGGTGGAGTCACAGATCATGGATGATGTACAGTATTATCCAAAATCTGATATCCTATTGTCTATCGCAAGCATTGTGTGATTGTCACAAAAACTGTCATTAATGTCACATAGCACCTGTATATTAGTGCTGTGAAATGATTTCCTGTTCTCAAAATCTGCCTCGTTTGGTCCTGAGGTGCCTCTGGATCTGACTGTACAGCGCCAATGACTTTGTGGATGTCTGCATAATAATGTAGTCTGTAATACAATAACAATAGGATGACCTATTCATTAAATGATATATAACCTAGTAGCAGCAGCTTTGCCGATATTTCCAAATGAGTAAAGGAATAATACACCTCTGTAAGAAAATGGATCCTCTTGTAGAAGTGACTGGAACTAAGAGAGTCCAGAATATAGAGCACAGTATACAGGTACACTAGGTACAGCAAAGGCAAAACTGTTACAAAGACATTATGGACAAGTCAGCTTTTATGAGTCAAACCCCTGTCCAACTCCAGCTTCCACAGTGACCCCCCACCAGAGTATCCATTGGCAGCTGCTCATTATCATACAAAGAGACAATGGAGCCCAAACCTGCTGTCAAACATTGCAGGGTAGCGACTGATTCCCCTCACCCATATCTCTCTCCGCACTAATTAACTCACCCTCCCCACACCCTGCTAGACAGACGGCCTCCTTACTCATCTGTATCAATAGCTTTTTGTTATCCTGTTGATACCAGAGACCCCATTTCCTGCATTTACCTCCTGTGAATTAGGACAACACCCAAGAACATTTGAGGAGAAGACTTTAAACTGAGGAATATTACCAGGGTGGAACTTCCCCAGCATCAGTTTTATTCCCTACACCTCTATCAAAAAAAGCACAGCGCTGCGTATAGTCTGCGTTACTGTCAAAGCACGGCTGCGCCGGGGGCGTGTATAGAGCATTATAAGGGTCAAAATTAAACCTTTAATTCATAAATTAATGTGTCAATTCTTTAATTGTTGTTTGCCAAGTGGTCTTTCAATTTCATTTCACAAACTACAGTGAGGGAAAAAGTGTTTGATCCCCTGCTGATTCTGTACGTTTGCCCACTGACAAAGAAATGATCAGTCTATAATTTTAATGGTAGGTGTATTTTAACAGTGAAAGACAGAATAACAACAAAAAATCCAGAAAAACGCATTTCAAAAAAGTTATAAATTGATTTGAAGCGCATTATGTGAAGCACATTATGTGCTTTCTTGAGCAGGGGGACCTTGCGGGCGCTGCAGGGGGGCCTTGCGGGCGCTGCAGGATTTCAGTCCTTCACGGCGTAGTGCGTTACCAATTGTTTTCTTGGTGACTATGGTCCCAGCTGCCTTGAGATCATTAACAAGATCCTTCCGTGTAGTTCTGGGCTGATTCCTCACCGTTCTCATGATCATTGAAACTCCACGAGGTGAGATCTTGCATGGAGCCCCAGACCGAGGGAGACTGACAGTTATTTTGTGTTTCTTCCATTTGCGAATAATCGCACCAACTGTTGTCACCTTCTCACCAAGCTGCTTGGCGATGGTCTTGTAGCCCATTCCAGCCTTGTGTAGGTCTACAATCTTCTCCCTGACATCCTTGGACAGCTCTTTGGTCTTGGCCATGGTGGAGAGTTTGGAATCTGATTGATTGATTGCTTCTGTGGACAGGTGTCTTTTATACAGGTAACAAGCTGAGATTAGGAGCACTCCCTTTAAGACAGTGCTCCTAATCTCAGCTCGTTCCTGTATAAAAGACACCTGGGAGCCAGAAATCTTGCTGATTGATAGGGGATCAAATACTTATTTCCCTCATTAACATGCAAATCAATTTATAACTGTTTTGAAATGCGTTTTTCTGGATTTTTTTGTTGTTATTCTGTCTCTCACTGTTAAAATACACCTACCATTAAAATTATAGACTGATCATTTCTTAGTCAGTGGGCAAACGTACAAAATCAGCAGGGGATCAAATACTTTTTTCCCACACTGTAATTTCTTTTTAATGCTTCTCAACCAGTCTGGTGTGTCCACCACAGCCACCCGTCTCCCAGCCACGCGTCCTCTTCTCTTGGCGCTCTCCTGTGTCACTGCAGAGCTGCTGGCTTCAGAGGGAAACTCCTCTCGGCCCAGGATGGTGTTTCCTGCCGCGCTTTTCCCAGCCCCAGTCCTCCCCAGCAGCACCAGCCTCAGCTCAGGGGGACTGGGAGGCGCTGGGGCGTCTGGACTTGGAGTCTCTCCTGGGCTTCTCCACTCACTGCAACACAACACAACACAACACAACACACAACACACAGTCAGAGCTGAGACGACAACACGGCACAGACACACTGCTGAGAATGGGCTGAGTGTGTCACTGCAGTAGAGCGGCAATGAGCCAGACTGGGATACTGTCTGTAGTTGGGAGGAAATATCAGGACAACAAATAGCACAATAATGACGCATCAAATTAGAAGAGCCAGTGAGATCAGAGTCAGTGATACAGACTGAGAGGAGAGCCAGTGAGATCAGAGAGTCAGTGATACAGACAGAGAGGAGAGCCAGTGAGATCAGAGAGTCAGTGATACAGCATTAATCAGACTCACTGCTGCTCCTCTTGAGAGGCGGTATGGATTCCTCTGTCTCTTTCTCCAGCTCCTCATCACAATTTGGCCCTTGTCAAAGTCGCTCAGATCCTCACGCTGCCCATTTTTCCTGCTTCTAACACATCAACTCTGAGGACAAAATGTTCACTTGCTGCCTAATATATCCCACCCACTGACAGGTGCCATGATAACGAGATTATCAGTGTCATTCACTTCACCTGTCAGTGCTCATAATGTTATGGCTGATCGGTATATATATATATATACACACACATATATAGCTCTGGAAACAATTAAGAGACAACTTAACATTGATTTCTGAACTTGGAGTGGTTTCTTATTTTTTTCCAGAGCTGTATATGTAATGGAATACGGTATATTTTAAGTCTACATTCAAAAATGTAACAAAAATAATAAGTACTGGGCTGGAAAAAACATATATAACTCTATATATTTTACTGTATGTAGAAAAGTGGTGTAGTGCCTATTGATAAATAGAACATATATACGTGTATTTATGTGTGTGTGTGTGTGTGTGTATAGATTTTAAGTCTACTTTTGAGCATTCACAAATTTTACAAACATTATAGGCCCATAAATGCATACAAGCATAAAACTACAAACAGGCCCAGTCCCCTAATAATGATCATAATAGTAATAACCCCAATCATGATCATAACACATAACATAAAACATCAACCCCAGCTAAATGACAAACTCAAACCGTTCAGCCTGTGAAAACGACATGGTGGGTGTTCCCAACCAACATGCCTGCGGAGCGTCAAAGCACAATACGGTACAACGGCTCTAACAGGCTGTTATCCCATGTGTGACGTCACAGCAGCAGCCCGGCAGCCTGTGCACGGACACACGCTCACATGCGAATTATTCAACTCTTAGCCGGACAGGTAACCTGTCAGCTCCAGTAGCACAGCCGGCAAACCTATTATCCACGGACGAGGATCGGACCCCTGGACCTGTAATAATGATAATGATAATAATGTAATTACCTGATTTGCAGTCGGTTCCGCCTGTAGAGCCTCTCATCCCTGTCTCCCTCCGCACTGCTGTCTATGTCGGGGCTGTCACCTCCGGCGCCCCGCTGTCTGTCGGCTGCAGCGCCGCTACGATCCAGGACAGGATGTGACCGGGTGCGTGTGCGCATGCGCCGGCAGCAATCCCGCTGTCTGCCTACGGGAGCGTGAGATCGGTCGCTCGCGGCGCAAAGTGCGTCATTGTCGACAGCGCATGCGCGCTGATGCGAACAGAGCGTGGCTGTCTGTGCAATTGTGCTTGCTGAATGACTGTTTTAAAACAAATAGTTTATTGAGATGTGTACACATTAGTTACACTTACTATAGGATGTAAGTATATGTACTCTTACTGTAGGTTATCGAACTTTATATACAGAGTTAAAGTTGCACTTCTTAGTACTGAAGTTATTCTGTATTTGATCTGCTCTTACTGTAAAATATGTATTTTGTATAAGTCGCCCCGGGAAAGGGTATTTGCTGATTTAAAAAGAGAACCTGACACAACGGTTTCATGTAGGTAATTAAATTAAGTATTAAGTAAGTATGTATTTTTCACAGACAACAACAAATGCATTGAGACACTCGTTTATATTCATCTCTTATTACTACGCAAGTAATACCACTTGTAAACGTATGCAGACATCATACTTCAGCGATATAAATGCAGTACGATCTTCTAAATGTTGATTTACTTATTTATTTGTAGGTAAATTAATTCCTGACAGCTTTTCACAATGATCACACACACAGGTGAAGCAATAACAGAAACTTTGAACATTAAAGGAGATTATAATGGTCAATTAATTGCCATCTGTATGCACACTCAACCACTTTTGTGACTCTGGTGTGTATTTGCTGTCACTAAGGAAGGGGTCACCATTTTTTCCAAGGGGCACAGTTTCTTACAGCCACTGCAAAATGTGGTGACCCACCTTTCTGCAAAAGTGCCCAAACTTTTCAGCTAGTGTGTCTCTCTCTCACCTGAATAATCAACAACTTTTTGGTGTGATCAAACATATTTATTAGAGGAACAAAGAATAAAAAGGAATCACATCACAAACTTTGCCCTTTTCATTCCCCCATAATATCATGACTAATTAGAAGCGTCTGTAGTGTAAATTATAAAACAGGGGATTCAGGCCAAACCAATAAACAGTACACACAACTTAATACTCTTAGATCTGTCCTCTATCATTTGTTTATCTTCTGCCTCATATTATAGATTTGTAAATTCATCATGCCCATTTATTGGTCTTTAAACTAATCATTATTTGGTAAACAATCATTCCTGAGGACACTAACCTCTTAGTGGCCACCAGATATTGCAGTCTCTCATGTGAGAAATAGTTAGAACACCACCACCTGTTTCACTACTGTAGATTATGTAGTTTGTTGTTCATGTATGCATTTAACTTAAATATTTTGCTTCATATTTTTTTCTTTTTATTGTGAAACATCACTATACTGTACCGTGGACAATACAAGATTAACCTGGCAATGATGCTGCTCACCCAAAAAAGCACAATTAAATTATCAATTAATTTGCAATAAACATGGCTAGATTTAACAAACTCACACAACTTTAACTGTATTGTCGATTGTGAGAATTTGAGCTAAACCTATCTTTTTAAATCCAGCTTCATGAACTGGCCCCCAAATTAATTTGTGCAGTATACTACAGATTCAATATCACACCATCAGTATTAACTTTCTCATACTGTCCTATTACCCTATATACCGGATTCTTCTACCCGATGGCTTACAGATTATGGCGATGGATTCCCTTTAGGGGTAAAAGTTGCTTGGTCTGCCTCCAAGTACATCCTCTGTAAACTGATAAAATAGAGGTTTATAATCATAAACTAGTACAATTATATGGATAGTTTATTTATATCACATCAAGAAAGTGTCTGTATCTGAATAGTAGTTGAAAAACGGATTTACATGGGGAGTTACCAAATTTTCCAGTGGCTGTAAGAAACTGTGCCCCTTGGAAAAAATGGTGACCCCTTCCTTAGTGACAGCAAATACACACCAGAGTCACAAAAGTGGTTGAGTGTGCATACAGATGGCAATTAATTGACCATTATAATCTCCTTTAATGTTCAAAGTTTCTGTTATTGCTTCACCTGTGTGTGTGATCATTGTGAAAAGCTGTCAGGAATTAATTTACCTACAAATAAATAAGTAAATCAACATTTAGAAGATCGTACTGCATTTATATCGCTGAAGTATGATGTCTGCATACGTTTACAAGTGGTATTACTTGCGTAGTAATAAGAGATGAATATAAACGAGTGTCTCAATGCATTTGTTGTTGTCTGTGAAAAATACATACTTACTTAATACTTAATTTAATTACCTACATGAAACCGTTGTGTCAGGTTCTCTTTTTAAATCAGCAAATACCCTTTCCCGGGGCGACTTATACAAAATACATATTTTACAGTAAGAGCAGATCAAATACAGAATAACTTCAGTACTAAGAAGTGCAACTTTAACTCTGTATATAAAGTTCGATAACCTACAGTAAGAGTACATATACTTACATCCTATAGTAAGTGTAACTAATGTGTACACATCTCAATAAACTATTTGTTTTAAAACAGTCATTCAGCAAGCACAATTGCACAGACAGCCACGCTCTGTTCGCATCAGCGCGCATGCGCTGTCGACAATGACGCACTTGATGAGTGATCACGCGCTCCCGTAGGCAGACAGCGGGATTGATGCTGACGCATGCGCACATTCACCAGGTCACAAGAATCCTAGCTGTCACTGAATTCGTCGTATCACCGGTGTAGATGCAGCTCGCATGACATCACTTCACTCTGATTGGCCAGCAGAACTGAATTACGATTGGCTCTCATTGCTGCCCTGCTATTGGCTGCTGAATCATCTTCTGTTTTAAATGTTTTTGGCGGATTCTGCTACATCATTAGACTGCTAGCGGGCACATGAAGATTATAAGCTGCCGTTTTAGACAAAAGTCCCGGCCGTACAAAACTTCACACCCCCTTTCCGGTTCCGTCGCTTAGATTTCTACGCAGTGCTGCGCATGCGCATTTTTAAACACGAAAACTCATACGAGCAAACTTAATTTCCCAGCGGCCACTGCGCATTGACCTCAAAAACTCCGGGAATACATTAGATTAATGGAAGGAAACTGCACTTACGTTTTAAACTAGAATAATTATTTACCATTGGTATTTGTAAAACAAATACACATTGATGTTAGATTTATTTAACAGGTTTGTTTTTTATACTCTAATTTAAAGTTATATGTGACATGTATATGAATATGAATGTATAATAAATTAATTAAGTAACGCACCCCCTGCCTCCCTTTTATTTAATAAAGAACAGCAATACATGTAATAAAGTAAAAATAATAAAGGTGATTTTACACTGGCCACATTTCTATATATTCTGATACTGTATTATGCAACATAATCCTTGTGGTTTAAAAAAAATCCGTTATGTACAAATAAATATGATCGATTTTTGTGATTTCTGTTTATATAAGGTCCACATGCATGGAACAGTACATCGTTGTGCCGTATTTTGACGGAGTATTTGTCGCCGCCTAGTGGGTAGTTGGGGCGACTATGCAAGACCCCCAGACACATCCACACAAACCGCTAACAGCAATAACAATATCCATTAAACACGTCCATCAGGGCACGAAGACTGTTCTGGAGATTTACACAAGAGTACAATTTGAATTACAAAGAACCCAACTAAAACCGCCTTTAATCCCCGGCGCTAAAATCGTTTTTTAATGCATAACCGCTACTGCACCCTCGCTACTCAAACACAGACACCAAACCCATAGACTCAGCTGCCAAGTCTTCTGTGGATACACGCCGCCCCGGGTTGCACCTCCCGTTATTATTTGTAATCCGCTTAGAAAGAAATGAACAACGTAGCTCCGAAGATCTCCCTCTTCCTCCTTCTCTCCAGCACGGGCGTCCAGTCTCGTCTCTCGGCTTCAATAGCCAGGCCTGCAGGGGATGGTGATGAAGAGGATGCGCAGATAAGTCCGGGTAAAACCCAATAAACCAGTAACACAAGAAAGGTGCTTCAAACAATATAAGGAAGAAAACAAAGAACACACTTCATAAGTGAAAACAACCGAAATCGTGAAAAATAAAGTAGGCACACGTTATAATTGTTAAGTGATATAATTAATCAATTAAGTGATATACTGCCGTCATGCCCCGCCTGTGACATTCTCTGTATTCATCTTAAATAACCGCCTACCCTGCTCTCAATTATTTAATTGAAGTAACAATCTGCTTAGATTTTACTTTTTGAATTGTGTAAGAAAATAGTTGTTTCTTCAATACGTTTTTTTAATATAATTCTATACTTAACTTAAAACCCCTACTGTTTAAAATAATTAAAAGTCTCTTATTTAGGACATTATTAGTTCAATTAAGGGTTCAATTAAGTAATTGAGAGCTCGGTTGGAACAAAAACCAGCAGGGTAGTGGGTCCCCCAGGACCGGTTTGGGAACCACTGCTTTAATATATACTATATTATAGCAGTTTCCTTGCACTACTCCAAAACATTCCCGGAGTTTTCGAGGTCAATGTGCAGTTGCCGCTGGGAAATGAAGTTTGCTCAGATGAGTTTTCGTGTTTAAAAATGCGCATGCTCTGCACTGCGTAGAAATTTCAGAGACGGAACCGGAAAGGGGGTGTGAAGTTTTGTTTTCCCGACAGCTATTGGCCGTGTTTCACGACACTTCTCTGCCGGCTAGATTGCAGACGGGAGTCTGCGTGTGACGTCACGGTCTGTGCAGACGGAGCGGTACAGCTCTGGCCCTGGAGCTGCAGTCTCCAGCAGTAGAGCGGCAATGAGCCAGACTGGGATACTGTCTGTAGTTGGGAGGAAATATCAGGACAATAATGACGCATCAAATTAGAAGAGCCAGTGAGATCAGAGAGTCAGTGATACAGACTGAGAGGAGAGCCAGTGAGATCAGAGAGTCAGTGATACAGACTGAGAGGAGAGCCAGTGAGATCAGAGTCAGTGATACAGACTGAGAGGAGAGCCAGTGAGATCAGAGTCAGTGATACAGACTGAGAGGAGAGCCAGTGAGATCAGAGAGTCAGTGATACAGACTGAGAGGAGAGCCAGTGAGATCAGAGTCAGTGATACAGACTGAGAGGAGAGCCAGTGAGATCAGAGTCAGTGATACAGACTGAGAGGAGAGCCAGTGAGATCAGAGTCAGTGATACAGACTGAGAGGAGAGCCAGTGAGATCAGAGAGTCAGTGATACAGACTGAGAGGAGAGCCAGTGAGATCAGAGTCAGTGATACAGACTGAGAGGAGAGCCAGTGAGATCAGAGTCAGTGATACAGACTGAGAGGAGAGCCGGTGAGATCAGAGTCAGTGATACAGACTGAGAGGAGAGCCGGTGAGATCAGAGTCAGTGATACAGACTGAGAGGAGAGCCAGTGAGATCAGAGTCAGTGATACAGACTGAGAGGAGAGCCAGTGAGATCAGAGTCAGTGATACAGACTGAGAGGAGAGCCAGAGATCAGAGTCAGTGATACAGACTGAGAGGAGAGCCAGTGAGATCAGAGTCAGTGATACAGACTGAGAGGAGAGCCAGTGAGATCAGAGTCAGTGATACAGACTGAGAGGAGAGCCAGTGAGATCAGAGTCAGTGATACAGACTGAGAGGAGAGCCAGTGAGATCAGAGAGTCAGTGATACAGACTGAGAGGAGAGCCAGTGAGATCAGAGTCAGTGATACAGACTGAGAGGAGAGCCAGTGAGATCAGAGTCAGTGATACAGACTGAGAGGAGAGTCAGTGAGATCAGAGTCAGTGATACAGACTGAGAGGAGAGCCAGTGAGATCAGAGTCAGTGATACAGACTGAGAGGAGAGCCAGTGAGATCAGAGAGTCAGTGATACAGCATTAATCAGACTCACTCTTGGGAGGGTTGATCTCCAGGCTGTTCCTCCTCTTGACAGGCAGTGTGGATTCCTCTGTCTTGTTCTCCAGCTCCTCTTCCTTCAGTGTCTTTCTCATCTTCTCCTTCAGCTCCTCTTCTCTCCAGCTCCACTCCTCCTCTATCGTCTGTTTCAGCCTCTCCTCTCTCTCTCTCTCTCTCTCTCTCTCCAGCTCTATATTTTCCTCTTTTAGCTCATTGGCAAAGGGGCTCCAGAATAGCACAGAGGTGCAGTAGTAGTAATATAGGGCACTCATTAAGGGGGGTTGAGGGGGATTTGACCTTTTGACCTTGAACTTGAGCGGAACTCGAGGGCCCCTTCATAGGGGGCGTGTCCAGCGGCACGTAATAATTAGCATATGCACGGGCGGAGTTTACAGGGTACTGGAATTATAATATTTGGGGGCGGGGTTGACAGGGCACTGCAGGAATGTACAGGGGGATGGGGGTCTTCAACTGTTTTCCAAACCCTCTGAAAGATTTGTATTTAAGCCTGACTGATTCTGTAGTAAAATAGCTCCTTTTCCCTATGATAGTGAAGCTCCAAAAGAGCTCTATTTATGCCCTCCAGATCTTTAGTAACATAGATAATTTTACCTAAGCAAGAGCTTCTTCAACAGGGCCAAAGGGGTTACCTCTTTCAAATGGACAAGGGTTATGTCGGTCTGGAGCTTTTTGAGCTAGAAGGGGTGGTGAGGAGATGTCTACATCTTTTGTAACCTCGGGTCGGTGAAGAATTAGTATATTTGGGGGCGGAGTTGACAGGGCACTGAAGACCGAAGGGGGGTCTGTTTACAATTTGAGAGCAGGCTGTTTACATGTGAGGCGATGTGACTGGGCCCCTTCAGAGCGGAATGTGTTGAGAGATCCTGTAGAAGCGGTGGGGCTGTGGGTAGTTTAAGAGGCACAAGTCATTCACCCCAAACAGATTGTATTAGGAGCATCTTGTTAAAATAATGTTAAAATAATAAGAAATAACAACATATATAAAGAATGAAAAATAAATCAGGGTCCTTAGGGAGAATAAAAAGAAAGAAAGAAAGAAAGAAAGAAAGAAAGAAAGAAAGAAAGAAAGAAAGAAAAAAGAGAAACTATTAAACAAGTAATTTCTTCACACAGAGCAACTTGGAGATCTCGACTGTTTTAGAAGTGGTCTTCTTACCAAGAGGTGATGTAAAACATATAATCTACTACTACACAATACAATACATTTCCAGAGTTACAGACAATATCAAATGCATTATTTAAAGAAAAAGTTAATGTAAAGCTTGAATAAATACAATGATCAAGTATAGGTGTGTGTGTGTGTGTGCGTATCTGAGTGCAGGCTGGAGATTACGTCCCCAGGTTTCTTTGTTTTTCTTTTACAGATCCTAATAGGTTTCAGCCCTTCCTCCAGTTTGCACAGATTTGTACTAGACTGCAACTTTTACTTACAGAGATAAAGAATAAAAAATGTCAGTCTAAATGGACTGAATTTTTGAAAATCCTGAATATGCACAAAAATGCGCAAAATAAAAAAGAAATGCAATACAGAAAATGTAAATTGAAACTTTCAGTAATCAGCAATCAACAGATACATTGTAAAGATCGAATAAATACAATTATACAAGGTGTGTGTGTGTGTGTGTGCACAACACCATGCAATGTAAATGAAATGTAACGTTACTAAGTTAAGTTAAGAAATCCTTAAATATAGAAGAGTTACAGAATATATATGTTATATAAGAAGCATAGACTATATATGTAGAAACTGGGAAATTTCAATACAACTCAATAAAATCAGCATTTGTAATAATATTAGTAACAAAACATCAAATTATTTTAAATATATAATATAATCCATTCATGCATTAAGATAAAGTAAAAACACTGAATACGATCTAAGCACAAGCCTATGTGTGTATGTATATTTGTATGATTTACACATTACAATAGCTTGGGGGTGCAGTCTGAAGAGCTTAGTGGTCTTGGTTGTATTGACAGTAAGAAGTTTGAACAGCCTTCAGCACAACTAACTAGTAACATTCTTACAGACATTAAGAATGAAAACACAATTTTAATAATTTTCCTCCTGACAGTAAGTTAATGAAACTAAACCACACTTATTTAACTTAAGAAATACAGTATATAACCGACATTTAACTGAGCACAGCTGTCTTTGTTAGTTAGATAACTCTCCAAGGTCAAACTTATAGTAGTAACTTTCTTACAGAAATAAATAATGAACCCCATGATGTTAAGAAAAAAATAAAATTAAAAAATACTAAAGTAACTTTAGACATGTTACATTTATTAAGTAATAAGTATATGTCTATTAAACCAGTAGATTTATACTTTTTAGTTAAATAATCTCCAGTCTCAGCATCTCAGGGGGTGAGAGCTACGTAGCAGCACAAACACAGAATACAGACAGAGGCCAGAGGGAGCAGCAACCTTAGAGACGACAGCGAAAGACAAGCGCAGGGAGACACAGTCACACTAGAGTCACACCGGATCATGCGTGGATCCAGCAGGTCTGTAGTGAGATAGGGTTAACACAAAACAATCAGGCACAGACAAAGAGAGATTGGCTAGAAATAGAGAAAACCGATACAAAATTAATAGAAAATACATACATACATACATAAATAACCATAATAACAGGGTGAGTTATAAAGACCAAACCGACACAGTTGAATATTTGAAAGTTTTATTAAGAATTTACACCAAAACAGTTTACACAGTCGTTCCACAAGACAAGAGTCATGAGGCCCTGACTCGATCGCACGGCAGTGGAGGGGCTTCAGAAGCAGCACGTCCTGCTCTCGGCACCGCGGGGGGGTTTGCAGGGAGCTGATTGGGTCTATCAAGCAACACAAAACTAGACCCCCTAATGACTGAGAATTTATCACCAGAAATCCTGTACAAATCCAGCGGTCAGGCACTTCTACCCTGTCTGAGTAACGTCATTCAGTAACATCTCTCAATGATATTCTGTATAAATTCTATGAAGTTCTTATCTGGGTGTCTGACTTTAAGCCTTCCTTTTTATAGTTTTACACCATTTTTGCAAATAAGTGATTTTCAATTTCTTCAAAAGACCCTTTTTGAACCTTCAAATAAAGAGTTCAAAATGTCCTTGTTATTCATGCACAGTAAACAGAAACAGGGCTGATATTGTACAGATATGAGAGACACCAGCTGTATTTCACTTCAAATGTTTAGTTTTGCAAACTGCTTTATGAGACTCATTGTCTGTATCTAAGTAATGTACAATTGTGTTGAAACATGCACAGTGTGCTGAAATACATGACATTATATCGATGTTGAAATTTGGGAAATGCTTTATTATTATTATTATTATTATTATTATTATTATTATTATTATTATTATTATTATTATTATTATTATTTTTATTATTTCTTGGCAGACGCCCTTATCCAGGGCGACTTGCAACATAAGTGCAATATAAATGTATTTTCTATATCCAAGTCAATTCCGGTTGTAACAAAGCACACATAGCAAACAGAAATAGTCAATACTTTATATCCAAAATACTTCGTGGGCTTATTGCATATATCAATTTTATTATTTTTATTACACATAGGTCTCCTCAAGAGGAGTTTAAGCCCCGCTGTCTGGGTTGGGGTGGGGGGTCTGAGCTCACGCATATATAGAAGCCTTAATGTCCTGATCTGTTTCAAGAGCCAAGTTTAGCCATGTGGCATTCCTTTTAACTGTATGTAGTCTGGTGATAACAAAAAGCTGTTTTTCATGTTTACACACAGTGACAGACTGACAGACAGACACAGCATCACCCTGAACAGATCTGTCAAATCAACAGCTGGGACCTAACAGCATTTTAGGTCGCAATTAAGATTAATATTCTATACATTGAGCTGATGTAACATAATTTCCTTCATTCCCACCTTGTGTATGTTATTAACAATAAAGAAGCATTTCATAAAATAGATACCTCTCTGATTCTTATTTTGTACAAAAACATGTTCTTACTGGCTTGCCTCTCTCTCTGCTAAATCTGATTTCACTTTACTGTACAACTCGTACCCCAAATAACCTTCAAAATAAGTAAAGTAGTTAAAAAGACAAAAGTTACGCACATCAACCTGTTCGATGTGTCTCTGTATACAAATTAAAGAAGTATTGTTTTAATGACCTCCTTGACTCCTGTACACTCTGAGTCATCCAACGTTTTGCTAAAAAGGGCTGATCTGACCACGCTGGGGAGAGAGCGGTGGGGGAGGAGAGTCCAACAAAAGAATAAAAAAGCTCCGGCCTCTGTGGAGAGCCGCCTGAAAAGCTGCGAGGAATGCGGCCCGTACATTCACAGCCCCTCTCTGATCTGAACCCCCTGACACAGATCGTCCAGAGCAGACCGGACAGCACAATGTCACATTACAGCGGCGCCAATGCAGGGTGTCTGTCTAGTTAGTTAGATAGTTGTATGAATTCTCAGCATTGACACTGTTAAGGCTGTACAGAAACGCATGAGAACTGCAAGGTCTTGATGTTTTAATTTTTCCTTACTATGGTATTATCATTTCCAGACAGGATCAGTAAACTAAAGGAAAATAAAATGAAATATTTGTGCTTTAAAAGATTAATTTCACTTTACATTTCTATTAATTTGTATTACAAATAACTTCAATAATAACTAAACTGACCACCCACCACCGCCTGTTCAGGAAGATAGGTTTCTGTGAGCGCTAAAGACAAATTAAACTTTCCAAATAGTGACAGTGTTGAAGTTGAAAGTGTAAAGATTGCATCTAAGAGGGGGTTAAAATTAAATGACTATGAGATTTAACAGATTAGTAACTGTAAGAATAAGTAGCATCTTAATGGTTACCTTGAATTCAGGACAATTCAGTTAATGAACGGGCAGGGCTATTAAGCCTGGTTGAACATTATTCAAAATACAACACTAGTGATCGTCTGGAGTGTTACACACATTGGGGGACAGGATTTCTCAGGCTTTAAGGGGGTTGAACCACCGTCACACGTCCCACAGCACAGGACACTGACTCTCGTACCCCGTCATCTGTCTGCATTACCCCTGAAATGAAAAGTACAGCTTCAACCACATCAGTTTTTCTGGTCTGTCAAGAAGTATCGCCTTCTAACAGCATGTTTAATAAAATCTTATTGATTTGTTGTTTTATTCAGCTCATGTACTTTAAATCATATGAACACAGTTTTTATACTGGTGGACATATTTGGCTTTTGGGCCCGATTTGAAAGGTAATTTGTAAGCGGGATTTGACTTACCAGTAAAATACAGGCTAAAGACAAAGGTTCATTTTAAAAAGATCAAGATTTGTTTCATTTCTTTTGGATTTATTCAACTTTAATCAAATGCATTATTATAAATCACAATGCTGAATACAAACAGGGATCCTATAACAAATGCTCAGGGGGAATCTGCTTTAGATTAGTATGTCTTCCACCGTCTTCCACCGTCCGTCAACTCCCAGATCCGTTCGAGCTTCAAATCGCAGAGTGAAGGACCCCTAGCCCGAGTCAAACCATCCTGATTGTTCACGATGTTCAACGGTATCTTCAAGAGAACCTGTGGGGCTAGGGGTCCTTCGCTCTGCGATTTGAAGCTCGAACGGATCTGGGAGTTGACTGGTGGTGCAAGACGGTGTTATCGCTTTAAAAGGGACAAGGGATATATCGGTGTGGAGCTTTATGGACTAGGAGATGATGATGATATGTCTACACCTTTTTTACCCAGAATTGAATACCCTTACGAGGATTGGAGGCATGTGGTTCAGTGGAGAGACAGCAGCTATATGGATAAGACTCTAGAAGCGCTGAAATACAGGGGGAAAAAACCTGATATCCCTAAGGCTATGAAATTTGAAAGTCATGACTGGGACAGCGCGCTACTCCAGAGGTTTGGAAGAGCTGTGATGAGTCTAACTATGTCCGATGACAACCTAATTGTGTTCAAGAGGGCCCGGATTACACAACCTATCGCCTGTTATAGAGGAGGGGAGCCTGTGTTTCAAGAGATGGAGGAGGAAGTAACACAGGTTACCATCATTGATTTTGATGGAACAGATTGGCTGGTGTTGAAAGAGATCATAAGCGAAATTAATAAGGGTTTTGAGGCCTTGAAGAAATGCGTGGAGCTGGAATCTGTTAAAAAGAGACAGTGCTTCCGCCATGAAGGCCGGCAGAGATGTGAAGGCGGTTGGCGGCGTGTGGACGTGTACGGACACGGCCTCTTCTAAGAGCGCCGCGGGGCGGGACTCGGGTCAGAAGACAAAGAAAATGTCTTCTCCAAAAACCGAGGAGGCCGCCAGGGCCCGCGAACCTCTTCCCTCCCCGGCTAGCCCCCGGGCCTACACTCCGGGCTTTAATACACCTGCGGACCCCCGAAGCCTCATCTCCTGATATAAAATACAAATGACACGTTTTGTTTGTTTAATAAACATGTTCATGGTCTTATCCTGTGAAATAGGGTGTATTTATTAATGTTAAAGAACTACAATGTTTTTGCGTGGACGCTGCGCTGGGTTAAAATCCAGAAAGCATCGGAATACATTGTGCGGTGTTATTCGTTTTCAGAACCTGTTTATAGGTTCAAAGGTATAAAAGTGCCTAAGCTAGATCCCTCTGTGAATACCTCAATATAAACACGGTCGTTGAAATATGTAATCATGTTTAAGGTGTTTGAAGCTATAAATAGGCCGCCTGTAGGTGAAATAACTAAATACATGTTTTGTTTGTAGAGAGGTGGAAAGACAACACAAACAGCCTTGTAGACTCACATTACACCAGATCCCTGTGCTATAATCAAGTACACAATACTAACTCCATTTAAAAACAAAGCCGGTAAGATGTGCCAAATGTTTAAAGACGCTCCATGTATAAAATATGGCAATGAAAAGGGCAAGTTTAAGAATGGGACATTTTTACATGTAGAATATATATATATATGTGTGTCAGGGGGTTCAGATCAGAGAGGGGCTGTGAATGTACGGGCCGCATTCCTCGCAGCTTTTCAGGCGGCTCTCCACAGAGGCCGGAGCTTTTTTATTCTTTTGTTGGACTCTCCTCCCCCACCGCTCTCTCCCCAGCGTGGTCAGATCAGCCCTTCTTAGCAAAACGTTGGATGACTCAGAGTGTACAGGAGTCAAGGAGGTCATTAAAACAATACTTCTTTAATTTGTATACAGAGACACATCGAACAGGTTGATGTGCGTAACTTTTGTCTTTTTAACTACTTTACTTATTTTGAAGGTTATTTGGGGTACGAGTTGTACAGTAAAGTGAAATCAGATTTAGCAGAGAGAGAGGCAAGCCAGTAAGAACATGTTTTTGTACAAAATAAGAATCAGAGAGGTATCTATTTTATGAAATGCTTCTTTATTGTTAATAACATACACAAGGTGGGAATGAAGGAAATTATGTTACATCAGCTCAATGTATAGAATATTAATCTTAATTGCGCTGGTCCTGTTTCTGCTCATGTTTCAAAGATAATCAGTGAACTATTGGCCGGGTGACTGAGAATCTGCGATGCTGTTTTAAACCCTAGATGCTTAAGCTATATGCTGTTAGGTCCCAGCTGTTGATTTGACAGATCTGTTCAGGGTGATGCTGTGTCTGTCTGTCAGTCTGTCACTGTGTGTAAACATGAAAAACAGCTTTTTGTTATCACCAGACTACATACAGTTAAAAGGAATGCCACATGGCTAAACTTGGCTCTTGAAACAGATCAGGACATTTAAGGCTTCTATATATGCGTGAGCTCAGACCCCCCACCCCAACCCAGACAGCGGGGCTTAAACTCCTCTTGAGGAGACCTATGTGTAATAAAAATAATAAAATTGATATATGCAATAAGCCCACGAAGTATTTTGGATATAAAGTATTGACTATTTCTGTTTGCTATGTGTGCTTTGTTACAACCGGAATTGACTTGGATATAGAAAATACATTTATATTGCACTTATGTTGCAAGTCGCCCTGGATAAGGGTGTCTGCCAAGAAATAATAATAATAATAATAATAATAATAATAATAATAATAATAATAATAATAATAATAAAGCATTTCCCAAATTTCAACATCGATATAATGTCATGTATTTCAGCACACTGTGCATGTTTCAACACAATTGTACATTACTTAGATACAGACAATGAGTCTCATAAAGCAGTTTGCAAAACTAAACATTTGAAGTGAAATACAGCTGGTGTCTCTCATATCTGTACAATATCAGCCCTGTTTCTGTTTACTGTGCATGAATAACAAGGACATTTTGAACTCTTTATTTGAAGGTTCAAAAAGGGTCTTTTGAAGAAATTGAAAATCACTTATTTGCAAAAATGGTGTAAAACTATAAAAAGGAAGACTTAAAGTCAGACACCCAGAGAAGAACTTCATAGAATTTATACAGAATATCATTGAGAGATGTTACTGAATGACGTTACTCAGACAGGGTAGAAGTGCCTGACCGCTGGATTTATACAGGATTTCTGGTGATAAATTCTCAGTCATTAGGGGGTCTAGTTTTGTGTTGCTTGATAGACCCAATCAGCTCCCTGCAAACCCCCCCGCGGTGCCGAGAGCAGGACGTGCTGCTTCTGAAGCCCCTCCACTGCCGTGTGATCGAGTCAGGGCCTCATGACTCTTGTCTTGTGGAACGACTGTGTAAACTGTTTTGGTGTAAACTCTTAATAAAACGTTCAAATATTCAACTGTGTCGGTTTGGTCTTTATAACTCACCCTGTTATTATGGTTATTTATGTATGTATGTATGTATTTTCTATTAATTTTGTATCGGTTTTCTCTATTTCTAGCCAATCTCTCTTTGTCTGTGCCTGATTGTTTTGTGTTAACCCTATCTCACTACAGACCTGCTGGATCCACGCATGATCCGGTGTGACTCTAGTGTGACTGTGTCTCCCTGCGCTTGTCTTTCGCTGTCGTCTCTAAGGTTGCTGCTCCCTCTGGCCTCTGTCTGTATTCTGTGTTTGTGCTGCTACGTAGCTCTCACCCCCTGAGATGCTGAGACTGGAGATTATTTAACTAAAAAGTATAAATCTACTGGTTTAATAGACATATACTTATTACTTAATAAATGTAACATGTCTAAAGTTACTTTAGTATTTTTTAATTTTATTTTTTTCTTAACATCATGGGGTTCATTATTTATTTCTGTAAGAAAGTTACTACTATAAGTTTGACCTTGGAGAGTTATCTAACTAACAAAGACAGCTGTGCTCAGTTAAATGTCGGTTATATACTGTATTTCTTAAGTTAAATAAGTGTGGTTTAGTTTCATTAACTTACTGTCAGGAGGAAAATTATTAAAATTGTGTTTTCATTCTTAATGTCTGTATGAATGTTACTAGTTAGTTGTGCTGAAGGCTGTTCAAACTTCTTACTGTCAATACAACCAAGACCACTAAGCTCTTCAGACTGCACCCCCAAGCTATTGTAATGTGTAAATCATACAAATATACATACACACATAGGCTTGTGCTTAGATCGTATTCAGTGTTTTTACTTTATCTTAATGCATGAATGGATTATATTACATATTTAAAATAATTTGATGTTTTGTTACTAATATTATTACAAATGCTGATTTTATTGAGTTGTATTGAAATTTCCCAGTTTCTACATATATAGTCTATGCTTCTTATATAACATATATATTCTGTAACTCTTCTATATTTAAGGATTTCTTAACTTAACTTAGTAACGTTACATTTCATTTACATTGCATGGTGTTGTGCACACACACACACACACACCTTGTATAATTGTATTTATTCGATCTTTACAATGTATCTGTTGATTGCTGATTACTGAAAGTTTCAATTTACATTTTCTGTATTGCATTTCTTTTTTATTTTGCGCATTTTTGTGCATATTCAGGATTTTCAAAAATTCAGTCCATTTAGACTGACATTTTTTATTCTTTATCTCTGTAAGTAAAAGTTGCAGTCTAGTACAAATCTGTGCAAACTGGAGGAAGGGCTGAAACCTATTAGGATCTGTAAAAGAAAAACAAAGAAACCTGGGGACGTAATCTCCAGCCTGCACTCAGATACGCACACACACACACACACCTATACTTGATCATTGTATTTATTCAAGCTTTACATTAACTTTTTCTTTAAATAATGCATTTGATATTGTCTGTAACTCTGGAAATGTATTGTATTGTGTAGTAGTAGATTATACTAGATTATTCAGCTGGCAGTTTGGCCATATAGTAGTAAATTCATCCAGGAATCTGTCAAGTAATTTGTTAATTTGTCCGATTCGTGTGTCAATTAATCCGTAATTACATCGATCAACTATGTAATTAATGTGGCTATTAACCTATAAAGCCTGAACCATCAAATAATTGCTAGAAAATTCTAATTCTTTGAAACTGGAGTGTTTATTGGACATTCTAACAAATAAAATAAAAAAGTTTTACAAATATGAGTTTGGTTTTGTATCATACTTGATACATCCGGAAGTTTGGGCAATTTATTGCTCACAGCATGTTTTATAAAAAATAAAAATAAACATACAGTACACAACATTTTTTAACCCCTTCAACTCTTGAGTTTCCTTTGTTCAAGTAATTGCAAACTTAGAAAATAACATTTTTTCCATATTGTAAGAACATCATTGAACAAACATTCTGTATCTGCTCCACTCTCCTCCAATATCCACTAAAACAAACTTGAAATAAGGTTGTGTGGGTTTGAGCAAAGTTCAGGTATGCATCAATGACAAACCCACCAATGGGAATGGTAGGGTGGAAGAGGAACAGTTTAGTTCAGTTTTAGTTAGTTTGGCTCATTTTTTGGTTCATGACCTCTTTATTTTGCATTATGGTAGGTGAGAAAACAGTTTCTGTCCTTGTTCAGGCAAGGATGGACTTTACATTTCCCACAGTAGACATGAGAGAAGTGATTGCCTGTGCAGTGCTTGCATCTCTGTTGGGTTTCCCATGTTGGGAAATGATCAGGGCCATCCTTTCTCACATCCGAGGGTACACTAGAGGTTGGCCTTTTGTGGGGAGGGGTTGCTGTTCCCCCACGCTTGATTTTTCCCTTTCCTGCGCTTGTGAGAGAAGTGCCAACAGCAGCCTGAAACCTTCGCAGGGCCATGGGATTCTGCATGGGATTATTTTTTTTCTGGTCTCTTCTGTACAGGTTCCATGCATTGACTACTGCCACTGTGACAGTGTGCCCCAAATGTACTAAGCCCATATGCATGTACATACCCAGAATTTGCTCCATTTCTTTGGCATTTGTGTTCACTGACTTTCCTTCTTTCTGCACACTGTACAAGTTTGTTTGTTCTTCAATTTCCTGTAGCATTTTGTCAGCACATACCTTTGGAAGTACATGTATGGTGTCCAGTCTAGCCTGTCTTCTGAGTCTTCCTCAGAACATTCATCAAATTCAACAGCTGGAGGTTCAAAATGGTTTTTATTCCACTGATACTCTTTCCTTTTCACTTTGCCCCTTGCTGACTGCTTTGTTGTTGTGTCCTGTGTTGTTGTTGGTCTCTCAACTTCAGCTCTTGTCTTGTCAACACTTTCATCTTGCAAGTCTTCTTCATCATTACTATCTGAGCTTCCCTCAGTATACAGTGCAGTAGGAGTCCAATCCACATTGTCATCGTCATCATCTTCACCTAACTGCTCCAGGTCACTGGAATTGCCATCCATAATCATGTTCAGGACATCTTCAACATGAAGATGTATTTTTGACAATCCAGAGACAGTCAGTGTGAAGGAACACGATTCAGTTAACGTGTCCATTTACAAGATAAATGAATGAATAAAGAAATACAGCAGATCTGGTCCAGCAGGCAAATACATTAGAAACAACTTGTTTCAATGTCATATTTCAACGTTGAATATACATTGAAAATTAATTGGATTTGCAAAGGGATTTGACGTTGAATCGTGGAAATACATTTGTCTGAGAGGATATTGTGTTTGTTATCTGGTCTGTTTGATTGTTTTGACTCACGACGTCTATTCAACCTGAAAGCCAAGTATATGTGGACGTTGATGAATCGTTGCCAAAACCACGTTGAATAGCAGTTCTTGTTGATACACGTCGCAACCAGATTTCAACCACGAAACGAGTGAAATGACGTCGAGTGCTGCTGGGGGGTTTCCCTCTAAAACATTAAGGACTGGTTTAATAAATGCGTCCATAAACGCCATGACTGAGACTTTAGTTCAATTATAACCGGCTATATTGTATCTGATGATTAATCGTGAAACGTGTGTATTTTGTTTCAGCTGTAACTTGCCTGGTTAAGGATCTGATAAGTACATTATAAATAATACGTTTGCAGTTACAAATCTGTAGTAAGAGTAATAAGTGAAGGGAGTCACTTAAAATACATATATACCAGCACAGATGATGACGATAATAATATCAATACATATTCTCTATTTAGTATTATTGTTGCGCATGGAAACGTATTCTTATGTGAACATGCTTGTCTGAATATAATGTTGTCTCTACACGTTCAGCTCTCGCTAATATCTCTAACAGAAACGTGTGTTTATTGCGCCGTTTACAGTCATAAAGCACAGATAATAAAACACACAAAGTCCTGTCCACTCTGTGTGTCGCTCGTAGTGTTTTCTCTGTCTATGGCAAGCCAACTTATCATTATAAATGATTTAGAGATATCTGCAAACGATTTAGAGATATCTAAATTAGGTGTTTTTTAAAGATACCTCTAAATGATTTGAAGCTATCTGAACTATTTAAAGATATCTGCAAATCATTTAGAGATATCTTCAAACCACTTCCTGTATTTTGGCTGAGATTATCACTTCCTGTTTCCTTTCTCAATTAATTAATTAATTAATTAATTCAATCAATTTCTCAATTCTCAATAGAAATGAAGTTAACAGGAAGTGATAATCTTGGGCTCCATACAGGAAGTGATTTGCAGCTATGCTCTGTGCCCAGCCCACTTCCGTCTTTCTAGCCAATAGGAGCAGAGGCGCAAACTTTAACCAATAAAACTCCAGGCTCATAAAACAGCTTCAGCCAATAATATTGCAGTTTATTAAAGGGCGTTACTGGCGTCTCTGTGTAACCGAATAGAAATTAAAATCACCATTAACATGGCTCGTCTAAGAGAAGATGAATAGGGAGAATAGGCAGGGCTTAACCACAGCTTTGCCTAGAGTAAATACGTGTTTAATCACTATATATTGTACATGCAGCGCAACGCATTTTTAAAATACTGTCGAAATAAGTGACAAATGTGATTTCTCTTTTTTCGTAAAAAGGCTTTGACATACTGCGTGTAATACAATTTGCATCATCTATATGACACATGCCAAGGTTGAAGTTCGTGGTGTTTTTGTATTAATTGTAAATTCGTTTGTTTAAGAGACGATGCTCTTGGCATTTTAACAGACTGTCACATTGTATGTATTTGTATGAGGTGTAATTGTATTTAAATGGATATACGTGTTGGATTGGCTAGGGCAAGGTGTTTATTGTGAGTGTGTTTATTTGGCTTTAGTATGTATTGTTTAGATTATTTTCGTGTGCACATATTTAAAAAAATACAGTACATTATCCGACTTAAAGTAATTAGCTCATATTGCAATTATTTGCAATGGGTAAAGTTTAAATCTAAAATCTTTCTGTATGAACACATGTAGTGCGTAGTTAAATAAATAAAAATAAATACATATGTGTGCCAGCATTTACTTAAATGTTCACTCACTTTATTGTAGATCATGTAAAATGTTTACAGGTCTACATTTGATTTTATTGTATTAATGTTTTTTATTTTGCTGTACGTTTGTTGTATGTTCACCAGTCTGTAAAGCGCTCTGTGGCTACCCTGCGAAGGGCGCTATACTAATAATAATTGATTGACAAATAAATTGATAAAGAGAAGCCCCCCCAATATTATGTCAAGCCCACCCCCACTGAGAAGAGGCTGCACAGCCCTGCGATCAGCGATCCGGTCTATTTTGATATTAATATAATCAATTAATGCCTGTCCTTCTGTCTCACGGAGTAAAGACTTCAAGTGCCATTTTATAGCCTGATGGGTTTCTGATGGACGATCTGGATTCACAGCGCAGATTTTCTAATGAGGGGAAAAACAGATTCCTGGATGAATTGACGGACGAACACTTTTGGCACAAATGGCTCTCCATACTTCTGACTCCTGCGAGGGCCAACATCGGATCCCCGGTAGTAGCTGAACTGCACAGCTAATGAACTAAGCCGTGAACACATACCCCTCATATCCCGCCTCCAGGCCCCTATCACTGCACATGCTTGACGAGTCAAAATCAGTTTTATGGAAATGACTAGGTCACTTGGATTCCCCCCAGTACATTCTGCTCCACCTTCATGCACTTGTGTAATTTTGAACTTGTAATTTGAACTATGTTGTGATCTGTAATTGTAGACTTTATTGCACCTTGATATTGCTTTTGTATTGTAAGTCAAGAAACAAACAACAATAAAGAAATAATACCCTTGAAAATACATGTGCAATATTATGCACCAGTTAATAATAATGATGATAATGTGTAATTACCTGATTTCCCTTTGGTTCCTCCTGTAGTCAGTGTCTTTCTCTCCCCACTGTGTCGCTCTCTCTCTCTCTATCAACCCATTCTTGTTTCAATTCATCTATGCAGTGGAGTTTCCTTGGCCTGGCTCCACCCACTTGGGGTTTTGCTTTGTTACTCACCTGCACTTTTATCAATCATCCAGCTGAGACACACAGACAGGCAGAGAGGCAGTAACAAAGAGAAACAGACAGACAGGCAGTAACACAGAAAGAGACAGAGACCGACAGAGGGAAGACTGGAGAGAGACAGGCAGTGAGACAGAGACAGTAACAGAGACAGACAGAAAGGCAGACATACAGAGGGACAGACAGTAACAGAGACAGATGGAGAGAGACAGGCAGAGTGGAGATGGAGAGACAGAGACTAACACAGAGACAGACAGAGGGACAGATGGAAAGAAAGAAAGGCAGAGAGACAGACACGCAGGCGCACACAGAGAGGAACACACAGACACAGACCTCCCCACCCCCTACAGCCCAACACAAAAACACAACTCAGTTTGGAAGAAAGCAACAAAATAAAGTCTTTAATTTAGAACGGCGCAACACACTCAGAGCCCCGCAGAGTGAGAGACGACTGACCTCACAGAGCAGATAAACAATGTGTTAACGTGATCGACGGCAGGGACCCCAGGGGACACATGGTAGGGTGTTGGCCTGGCACAGCCGCCCCTCGTGCAGAGGGCTGGGGTCCGGACTGTCCATTAGGACCCAACTGGCTCAATCAGTCCATTATCAGGGCTCCATAATTTATTGGAACAGGGACTGAGTCACATGCAAACTTCAGGGGAAGGGGAGGAAGAGGGACAGGGACGGGGACAGGGAGTGGACACACACAACCACAACAGCAAAGAACAAACACAACCAGCTCCCCGAGAACTAAAACAGGAAAATAAAAGGAACAATTGGCAGCAGAACGACAGGAGAGTCCCCAGCGCTGCAGTGTCCGCTGCCCCGCGTCAATCCTGTTCAGCCTGCCCAGCTTCCTGTCCGCACACAGAACTGGTCCCCATGTGCAGCGCCGTCTCCGCCAGCTGCCATCACTCTCGCCGTCTCTCTGATACATACACACACACACTCATTTCCTTTTCAATTTCTCAATTGTATATTTGTTGGTTTCTCATAAAAAAAAAGAAAAAAAGAAGAGCGTCTGTCCAGTGTCCTTGTCCGCCCCTCCGCTGTGAGCCGGTCCCATTGCACAGTTTGTGTCACAGATGGAGAGAGAGAGACAGAGAGGGAGAGATAGGGACAGAGAGAGATGCAATCCCCAAACACACTCACTCTCTCTTTCTCTCTGTCCTATGTCTCTCTCTCTTTCTCTCTCCTTTCCTGCTTTCCTCCCCCTCACAATGCAATCTTGGTGTTTCTAAAGCTGGAATTGTCCCTGCAAAGAGAGAGAGACAAAGACAGAATTAATATAGCAACAAACAGACAGAGACAGAGGCAGAGACAGCAAGACAGAGAGGAGAGAGAGCAAGCAAGAGAGAAAGAGGGAGAGGGAGAAAGAGACGGGGCATGGCTCACTTGAGGCTGTCGTTGTGCGTCTTGTACTCCATGATGGTGTTGGGCGGCAGGTTGAGGACGCGGCGCAGGGTGTCCCGGATGCGGGACGTGGTCACCTGGTCATTCGCCGTCTTGTTCCAGATGGACAGGATGTCCTCCTGCAGCGCAAGGGACAGGGGACACCCTTTGCACAAGTCGTGTGTCATTGTCCCTCAGTGTGTCAATACTTGTGTTGCCGTCTCTCTCTCTCTGTGTATTAGTGTCTTTCTGTCTTGAATATTAGAGTTCCTCAGTGTCCGAGTCCCTGTCTGTCTCAGTGTCCCTCAGTGTGTACATGTCCCCTGTCTCTCTCTGTCTCAGTGTCCCTCAGTGTGTCCGTGTCCCCTGTCTCTCTCTGCCTGAGTGTCTCAGCCCCTGGGTGACCCCTGGCTGACCTGGAAGCGAATGGAGACGACAACTCCGCAGATCTCCTCTCCCACCATGAACTGCTCCCCCAGCATGGCCAGGATGATGTTCTCCCAGAAGCGCGAGGCCAGACCCTTCCGCAGCCGGATGATCCACTTCCCCCCGCTCTTATTGGCCTCGTCCTGCACCACAACACACACAGCGACACAGTTACACACTGCGACGCAGCCACACCACACACACTCCCAGGCCAGGCCCTTCCGCAGCCGGATGATCCACCTCCCCCGCTTTAATTGACCTCGTCCTGCACCACACACACACACACACAACGACAATTACACAGTGTGGCACACAACCACGCACTGACTCAATTACACCAGCAACACAACTACACACAGCGTCGACTACACACTGTTATACAACTACACCACATGCACAGCAACAGTTACACCACCACACAGACAGTAGCACAGTAACAACACACACAACTGCACACGTACACACTGTAACAACTACACCACCACCACAGTTACACCACCACACACACACGTTCAATTTGACTTTATCAAGGAGTATTGATTGTCCTGATTTAAACATGATTATTGAACTGGTATTGTTTGTTTGCTCCTGACTGATTTCAGGGCCATTTCAATGTGAATTTAATGTAATTGTTCAGAGGGAGTGTAATATATTGTATACTTTTAAACTGTTAAGCTTTGAATGGCTGTTTTGTTACCTTGTCAGTCCTTCACGTCAGTGTTTGTGTTGTGTTACAGTAGCATGCAGTGCCATCTAGAGGCCAAATATCATAACGCAATTTCCAGACTTGTGTTAATAAGTTTTGTTTGGCCCCTCTAATGAGATCTTGCTCAGGGCTCCCAACAGGCTATAAACGGCCCTTTAACAACACACACACTGACAGCAATACAAGTACACCAGCACACAGACAGTAGCAAAAAACACACACAACTGCAAACGTTACACTCTGTAACAACTCCACCACCATACAGTTACACCACCACACACAGTAACACAACTCCACATTAAGACAACAAAGAGACACAGAAACACGCACGCTGAGTCCCTCCCTCTCTCTCTCACCTCCCACATGGGTTTGATCCCCTCCTTGAACAGGTGGAAGTCGCTGTGGCCCGTCAGGTCTCCCGGACGCACCAGGTGACTGTAGAACTTCCAGAACTGCTCCACCTGAGAGAGAGAGGGAGAGAGAGACACACACACACACACACAGAGAGAGAGAGAGAGCATGTCAAGAAACAGTCAACTATTATATAGACACTGATACACATTAGCACCACCAGTCAGTCACAGTCAGTCAGTCAGTCAGTCAGTCAGTTGGTCGGTCGGTCATAGTTAGTGTATCAGTCAGTTTTACCGAGGCGACGGTGCCGATCTGCCGGATGTTCTGCTCGTAGCTCTGTGTGTTGGCGGGGCGGCTGGGCGTGCGGCGGGAGTACCAGAACGTGTAGTTATACTGCAAAGGGTGCTCCCCTGCACCCGGGCTCACCGCCTGAGAGAGAGGAGAGAGGAGGGAGAGAGAGGGTAAATATATATACATCTTTTAATGTGTGACACACAGCAGCAGTGCGGCAGCGGCGGCCCTCGGGACAGTGTGGTGGTCTGCAGTCACCTTGCGGCGGCCGTTGCTGGTGCTGTTGGACAGGGAGTCCCCCTCGATCTTCTCCTCGCGCGGGGCCGACGGGTCATCATGGTCACCACTGTCGTCATCCTTCAGACTGGAGAGAGAGAGAGAGAGAGAGAGAGAGAGAGGAGACGTACACTAGATTCAGCACTCATGTCATACCAACTGACGGACCACCAAGTCAGACTGGACAAGACCCCCATGAACCCTGACAACAAATCATAACAGAACAGCCACATTATTACTCA
This sequence comes from Amia ocellicauda, assembly GCF_036373705.1. Lineage (NCBI taxonomy): Eukaryota > Metazoa > Chordata > Actinopteri > Amiiformes > Amiidae > Amia > Amia ocellicauda. The sequence goes on from NC_089863.1 coordinate 1,891,405, forward strand.
ATTTCCTAGCAGACACCCTTATCCTGGGTGACTTACAATTGTTACAAGTTATCACATTATTTTTCACATTTACCCATTTATACAGCTGGGCATTTACTGGAGCAATCTAGGTAAAGCACAACAGCAGTGTCCCACCTGGGATTGAACCCACAACCCTGTGCTCCACAGTCCAGAGCCCTATAATAATAATAATAATAATCCCACCCATCTGTAGAGTTTCTAGACACGGAGACACACACCTCTCGTCCTCTGTCCATCATTCATACTTTCCCCTCTCCATGTCTGCTCCACTCAAATTCAAACTGTGCTTTATTGTCAAACAGACGTGTAGTGTTGCCAGAGTAATGACGTATCCACACACACACACACGTACACCATGCCTACATCCGTGTATAAACACACACACACACACTAAATAATAATAATGACACATATAACTCTCTCTCTCTCTCTCTCTCTCTCTCTCTCTCCACTCACTGGTCAAACTTGTTCATCCTCACGGATCACTACGTCACTGATCGCCGACAGTCCGGCGACACGCAGCTGCGCCTCCCGCCAGGTATTATAATCCAGCCAAACACAACAAAAACCAGAGTAAAAACTCCAGACGAGCACACGGAACAATGTCTGAACGGACGGTATTTCGCCCAAATCGAAGTGGGTCTGAAACGCGTTCGCCCAGGACCCAGTGCGCAGCCGCAGTGGAGGAGGCCAAACAGCGTGCCGGATGGAGAGCGGGGAGGGACAAGCCGCACCGCGGGCCCGTGTGCGGCGGAGGGAAACGCGTTTGTGATTGAGCCTTTTTGTTCTGTAAGGTTTATGCGTTTGTTTAGCAGACAGCCTCACCCAGGCGAGTCACAGGGACCTCAAATACACCTTTTCACACAGGCATTACTACGTGTTACAGTACTTCCATATACAGCATCAGTTCTAATTGAAGTGAACTAAAATCAGCTGCTAGTAAATTATTACTACTACCACTACTGCATAACACCTTCTACTACTATACTAGTATTATTATTATTATATTAGTCAGGCCAGAACCCGGTCAGCGACACAGGGACCACGACAGCCCCCTGCAGCTCACCGCCAGCTACAACTACCTGGGTCTAACAATCAGTGCATCTGGGTGCTATTGAGAGATAAGCACTCAGGGCTTTTTATGCCATAAAAGGCTCTACATTTCTGACAGCATTGTGAAACCAATCCCTCTGTCTGGCTGTGAAGCCTGGGGGACCACAACTATGGAAAATGTGACTAAACACCAGCCGAACATATCAATTCGGAGGTTTGCTAACAGATCCTGCAGGTTCACAGAGAGAGAGAGAGAGAGAGAGAGAGAGAGAGAGAGAGAGAGAGAGAGAGAGAGAGAGATGGCTGTTGTAATTATTCCCACTGTCTTATTGTTTCCATGCTGTTTGTGTTTTTTCTTCCCCGTGTGTAAATTGATATTTATTATGATGGAAAATGCCTTGGCAACGCTGCTTACAATAATAAAAATGCATAGCCTAATTGAACTGAACCGAGAGAGACCTGTGTTGTTTGTTTAACCTGTTTTTCTTGCTGTGGCTAAAAAAACTAAATACAAATGCAGAAACTCCACTATACTACACTTTCCTGTTCGATAACACACTACACTAGACTATACTGTCCTATGAGACTGAAGGCTTAATATGAATGATAAGTGCTTTTATGAATATGTGTCATTGTTGCTCTGAGTGTGAGGTGAATTGTGTGTACGCACCAGGAGCACACTGTCCTTTGATTCATTGTCTTGAACATTTGTTTCTGCCAGGTTTAACTGTGAACCCAGCATGTTCGGAGGGAACAAGACCTTGACATGATGTGCTCAGCGGCCCCTACATCCTGGGACAAGATAAAAGTTTCTAGTTTGAAATGTAAACGAGTTGAGGAATTTCCCCATAATGGGAACATGTAGTTTTATTATTTGCTTTATTTTCTTTATATTGTTAATGGTTTCATGTTGTGAGTTCTGTTTTGTCTATAAAGCAAATCATGACTCTCCCTCTGTAGAGCCTCTTCTGGTAGGTAATGACATAACAGGGAATCAACAGGCCATGCGTGCGCTCCTGTCTCCCTGTGAATTCACTCAAAAATACAGCTGTCTGTCCCAAGAATCATTTCCAACAAAGATATGACACTACACTGTACTATACTACACCTTATTGTACAATAAGATACTACACTATATAATACACATTACTGTACTCTAAGATACTACACTACACTACACTGTACTGTACTACACTATACTGTACTCTAAGATACTACACTAGACTACCTTGTACTGTACTACACAGGGCCGGCCCATGGCATAGGCGGAATAGTCAAATGCTAGAGGTGGTGTCCATGCATAGAGGCGCCCTTTTTTACTTTTACTACTTTTTACTAATACCATTTTAATACTATTAATTCGAAATATTATCAAAAAGCAAAAGCCCCCACAACAACATAACTTCATAACTTATTAGGCCAGGTTTTCTGTGTTGCCTGCAGCGTCACCCCAGCTGCATCAATTGCCCCCCAGCTCTCATAGTTAGACTGACCTGATTGTGTGGGGGGCAAATTCAGTTATCTGAAGCAGTGAGGGACACTGAACATGAAACATGATCAATTAGCATCAGTAGCCACTTGTCAAAAACACCAAAGCCCTCTGGTGCCCAGGGAGGAAAAAGAAGAAGAGAGGAAGAAAATCGGGATGAGGACAGAGGTGCTGTGATGTGATGAATGAATAGTGTCTCTAATTGCACTGTTACTGTTTGAGTAGTGTTACTACTCGCCAGCTTACTCTGGACAATACTAGTAATGTTCGCTCATTTAAAGAGTTAGCTAGAGTCAATGTCAGTTACTTTTACCTTAAACTCATTAGGGATGTTGGAAAGACTATTCAGGTGTTTTGGGAATAACCTAACCTAGAAAATAATTTTGAGAAATACACTTTTTCTTTCAAGTGTGCTGCACAAATCATCCACTTATTTATCATTCGCTTTATGTCACTTGTTTGCTGCAAGAAAGCCAATGCGAGTAAGGCTGTAGATCAATGCTACATTATGCATATTGCACTAATGTTTCTGTAATATAAATAAGAGTATTGCATGAAAAAAACGATATTAGAGAATTAGTGCAATATGCATAATGTAGCATTGTTTTACAGCCTTACTCGCATTGGCTTTTTTGCAGCAAACAAGTGACATAAAACGAATTATAAATACAATATAAATAAGAGTATTGCACGAAAAATCTATATTTGATTCGTTTTATGTCACTTGTTTCTTTAATACTGTTTTTATTTTGTGTTTTCTTGGTTTCTAAAATAAAGAAAATCTCAAAGACATAAAGCTGTGCAGTTTCTGTGTGAGTGTATGAACACAATGGTCGGTGGTGGAATTGGCTGCGATGCAAGGGGCTATAATCTGGCCTAGGGCACCGGCCCTGGTACTGCACTACACTACACTGTACTCTACTGTACTATACTTTACTATAAGATACTACACAGTCCGGTGAAGACTTAGACGCAGTCGACTGCAGGAGAGGAGAGCCACGCAGGTTGTATGGACAGTAGCCTGCAGAAGCGTAATGTGCTAATATGTGTCATGTATGTCCTAATACAGTGATTGTATTGTGAGTCCACTGTTCTTGCACGATGCGAGATTAAAGCAAACGCAGCTGTCAGCAAAACTGCAAAACAGAAAGGCGAGAAGGGCGGGGAGGAGCGAGGGCTGAGCGGACGGACGAGAGGGCGGGTAGGGCTGAGCTGCTGTGTTTTTAATTGGCTCTGTGAGAGACGAGAGAGAGAGAGAGAGAGAGAGAGAGAGAGAGAGAGAGAGAGAGAGAGAGAGAGAGAGAGAGAGAGAGAGACCGGTGTACGGTCTTTAAAGAGACAAGATCTATCTCTCTCACACACACACACAGGTCGGGTCGTGAGGCGTTATGCCCGGGGACGGAGGCAGCGGGGCGCTGGTACCGGTTCTGGCCGCGATCGGAGCTCTGACCCTGGCCGTGTGGCTGGTCCGGTTCGGCTGGGGCTGCTGGGTCGGGATCAGGAGCTACATCCTGTCACAGTACTGGAGCACAGACTTGCGGCGGTACGGGCGGTGGGCAGGTGAGCAGCAGATCGACTGACTCATTCAGTGACTAAAGTGCATGATGGATTCAGTCGATGTGACTGGACAGGACAGGACAGGACAGGACTGGACTGCACTGCACAGGACAGCCCCTATCCAGCAGGTTTTGGAGGTCACCCTTCTAGCACCAACATAAACACCTGCAAGTAGTTAATTGCAAACAACGAAGCAGGTAAACAGTCCTTTAGAAACCAGTCAAAAAATCCCTGGGTTGAGTTGCTTAATTGATTAATGACTCCTGTGTGTTCCCAGTGTTTAGATATTGGTGACCTATAAAATGAAGTGGATTGGGTCTCTCCAGGACCAGGTCTGGAGACCACTGGACTACAGTGACTGGGCTGTGTGAGGGGACTGGAGTGGACTGGACTATAGTGACTGGGCTGTGTGAGGGGACTGGAGTGGACTGGACTATAGTGACTGGGCTGTGTGAGGGGACTGGAGTGGACTGGACTATAGTGACTGGGCTGTGTGAGGGGACTGGAGTGGACTGGACTATAGTGACTGTGCTGTGTGAGGGGACTGGAGTGGACTGGACTATAGTGACTGGGCTGTGTGAGGGGACTGGAGTGGACTGGGCTGTGTGAGGGGACTGGAGTGGACTGGACTATAGTGACTGGGCTGTGTGAGGGGACTGGAGTGGACTGGACTATAGTGACTGGGCTGTGTGAGGGGACTGGAGTGGACTGGACTATAGTGACTGGGCTGTGTGGGGGACTGGATCATATTGACCTGATTATAGTGACTGGACTATGGTGACTGGTGTGGACTATAGTGACTGAGCTGTGTGAGGGGACTGGAGTGGACTGGACTGGGCAATTTTTACAGTAAATATTTCCCCCTCTCTGTCTTTCTCTCTCTGCAGTGAAACAGAGGGGGGGGGGGGGGGGGGGGGGCACAGCCAGACACAGACTGGTAGAGCAGCGATGAAGCACTGTGATAGAGCACTGTGATAAAGCGATAGAACACTGTGATAGAGCACTGTGATAAAGCGATAGAACACTGTGATAGAGCGATGGAATGTGTGGTAATAACACAGCGGGGGGGTTGTATCCAACCGAACAACACTTTCCTGCCCCGATTGTCATCCAGGGAGGGGCCGGATGACTGTCAGGCACACGGGCTATGGCTGTTGTTTACTGTGCTGCTCATCTCCTGGGAGAGGGAGAGGGAGACTGAATGTTCTGATTTTAATCCATGTTGTTATCTTCTTTGCCGGGTAGTGGTTACAGGGGCAACCTCGGGGATCGGGAGAGCCTACGCTGACGAGGTATGGGATCAATTAAGCAATTAACTAATTAACACTGTTGTCAGTGTTGTGCACTGATGCGTATTGTGTGCTGTGTAGCACCGTGTCTTGTGAACAGTGTTGTGAGGTTGTATTTGTCAGGTAATGCTTTATATGTCGAGTAGTGTTGCGTAGCAGTGTGTGTGATGTCGTGTGCTGCTGTGCACTGTTGTGTCACATTGTGTGTGCTGCGTGTTGACAGCTGGCCAGGAGGGGGCTGGACGTGGTTCTGATCAGCAGGTCAGCAGAGAGACTGCAGGCAGCAGCACGGGAGATAGGTGAGAGAGAGTGAGAGAGAGAGAGAGAGAGAGAGAGAGAGAGAGAGAGAGAGGAAAAAACCTGTGCAGAATGGGGAGATCAGGGCTCTATGGCCCAGACAGGGAAGAGGGGGAGAGAGAAAGAGAGAGAGATGGAGAGATGGAGGGGGAGGGAGGGACTTTGTGATCTTTGAATTTTGTTACCCTCTTCCCTCTCCCTCTCCCTCCCCCGCTCTCAGCGTCTCAGTATGGCTGCGCAGTGCAGGTGCTGCAGGCTGATTTTACCGAGGGAGGGGGCATCTACCCCGGCATCGCCAGCGCACTGACCGGCCTGGACATTGGCATCCTGGGTACAGCGCCTCCGCCTGTCTGTCCGTCTGTCTGTCCCACTGAGAGTCACTTACATAACATGTTCATCAACATACCATCCCTCTCCCTCTCCCTCTCTCTCAGTGAACAATGTTGGAATGAATTACACGTCAAAGTTGGCTCACTTCCTGGACGTCCCCAACGCCGAAGAGGTACAGCTGCCCCTGGCCCCTCTCCCTCCCTCCCTCTTTCCCCCACCTGCTCTACCATTCTGATACAGTCTGTCCTTATTTCTGTTGCAACTTTCTTTTGAACTTCTCAAATCTCCCTCCCTCCCCCTCTCTATATTATTTTTTATAATTATTACATTTCTTATCAGATGTTCTTCTTATCCTGGGCGATTGTTACAATGTGTTACTGTATTTTGACACACAATGACCCATTAATACAGCTGGGTTTGTACTGGTGCATTCTCAGGAGTCCAGAGTTTGTGTGTGAGAGTGCAGCCCCCCCCCCCTCTCTCTCTCTCTCTCCTGACAGTCTTGTGTTCCTACAGAGAATCACTCAGCTGATCAACTGTAACATCCTGTCAGTCACACAGGTCAGTCTGCAAGTGCCATGTGTTTGTGTGAGTGTGTAGTGTGTGAATGTGAGTGTGTAGTGTGTTTGTCTGACTGTCTGTCTCTCCTTAGATGAGCAGAATTGTTCTACCACAGATGATTGACAGGTACGTCACTGCTGAAATGTCTCCCCATCTCTCGGTCTGTCTGTCTCTATTTGTCCATGGCTGTCTGTCCGTCCATCTATTTGACTAGAATAGTGATTTAATCAGTAACTCTAATCCGTGTTATTATTTCTGAACAATGAATACCTGCACTGTCCTCACTGCTCCCTCCCCCTCTCCCTCAGGGGTCGAGGGCTGATCATCAATATCTCCTCAGAGGCCGCCTCCCGGCCCCAGCCCCTACTCACTCTGTACTCTGCCAGCAAGGTGAGGCGCTATATAGACCACACTACGATCCACACAGAGACTGTACCTACACAATGACACACTCTATCCCTCTCTCCAGATCTTCTTGACCTACTTCTCCAGGTGTCTGCATGCGGAGTACCGGTCCCGGGGCGTCACTGTGCAGGTGAGAGGTCAAGGGTCAGGAGAGGACCTCTCCCGGAAGGTCTCAGAGGTTTTACACACAGCGGGCCGGGGGAGACGCTTGTCTCGGCAGCACAGAGGAACAGAGATCTTTCTGTATTTGGGTGTTGCCTCTCCAGTAGCTTGCTGGTTGGCTGGAGTGGGGTCTCCGTCCCGTTCTCAGCCCACCTCATTGGCCGTGGAACGAGGATGGTTGGAATAATGGAGACATCTCAGCGGTTTTGTTTCAACACCCTAGCTTTTAGGAACTTGAAAGAGGATGTCAGTAGCCGTTGAGGCCAGAGTGTGCTTTAATATTTTAATCAGCGCTTCATGACTGATCAGCTTCAACATTCTCTCCCTCTCTCTCGCTGTCCTCTCTCCTAGTGTGTGACTCCCTTCATGGTCTCTACTAACATGACTGGCAACCTGCCCGTGTCCCCGCTGGTTAAGCGCGCATCAGACTACGCACGGGAGGCTCTCGACACAGTGGGGCACAGCACCTTCACCAGCGGCTGCCTGTCCCATGCCCTGCAGGTCAGCCACGCCACCTTGGATGGACACCTCAGAGTCACACAGACGTTCAGAGAGAGAGAGAGAGACGGAGAGGGAGACACAGACAGAGACAACAGACAGACAGAGAGGGAGACAGGGAGGGAGAGAGAACATTAGATGCAGAAGACTGAAAGAGAGACAGAGACACACAGACCAGGGGAGTCACATGTTCAGGAGAATAGATTCTTATTGGCTGTCACTGATTTCCCCCAGAACCAACTATAAAGGTTAAAATGACAGGACATTGCGTTCGTTTAACATCCCCCCTACACGCACTGTGTTTATTGATCACGTGTGTTCTTGTGTAACGTTTTGGCAACACAGCCGATATGACAACAAAAAGGGAGAGACACCGCCCACTCACCCTCTCTCCCCTCCCCCTCCCCAGCACGCTACCCTGACAGTGGTGTTTCCCGGCTGGTACCGCCTCTCCCGGCTGGGTGTGCATCTGACGGAGAGATATGGCCAGAGCGTCAGCGCCCGGCAGCAGAGCGGCTCGGAGAAGGAGGAGTGAGGGAGGGGTGTGTGTGTGGAACAGGTGGGGGGAGAGAGGGGACACGGTTCAACCTCAGACCCAATCCTTGCCTGCCTGTGATGCCACATGGGGGAAGCCCTTGGGCGCCGGACTGCCCCCTGGAGACGATGGTACCCCAGACAATCGGTTCCTAGGCTTCAGTCTAAACTTATCTGGTGTTTATGCACACGGATGCAGACACACACACATGATATTTTATAACACCGTGTTTTGATTGTGATGCTTCTGGGTGGATTCCCTGCTTTACCATCCCATTTAAGACCAAACTGTACATAATTGTGTAGTTGTTTATGATAGTGTGTCTGTATCAGTCTCTCTCTCTCTCTCCACCTGTGTGTAGTTTGCAGGAATGGGGTTTGGGTTTGTGTGTGTGTGTGTGTGATAAACAAATAAACCAATCAAATAAACGCTCCTCACTCCAGCAGGGTGAACATATATACTTGTGTCTTTATTTGTTGTAATTTTTTGCCTGCGACACAGCGGAGTGTCCCCCTGGGCATGAGCACGGGAGACACGTCAAAGAAACAAAAGAACAGATTGGTCTAAAAAGAGGCTTTATTCTTTAAAAACGAAACAGCAGAAGAAGAAGAAAAAGAATACAAATCAAGCCGTCTCGGAGGACGCCGCCTGTGGCCTCTCACCCTCTCCTGGTTTGACGCACACCAAACCACAGCGTCATTTTATTTTCAAAACGGAGAAAAGAAATGTGTATTGAGAAGGAAAATCTGGCCGATGTCATTCACAGCGATTGTAAACAAACGAAACGTCAGAGTCACGCGTTTTATATGTACGGATCGATACAGAGCTCAGTTTATTCAGTTTTCTCCCCAAGCTGGTTTCATTACAGCAGTGATCGCAGCAGGGTCAGTCAAACCAGGTTGAGTTCACCAAGTACATTCATGACGCCGAGATCAGCGCGGTACGGCACAGCCCAGCCCAGCCCAGCGTGGTACGGCACAGCGTGGTACAGCATGGCCCGCAGGAGAGACGCAGAGCGGGCGATGAGAGAGAGTGAAAGACAGAGAAAGACACGCAGACTGGACTGTCTCTCTGCTGGACTGGACTGGACTGGACTGTCTCTCTCACCCTCATTAAGACATTTGGCCTCATTCATTTCAATTGAATACCCCCCCTCCCCTCAAAAATCAATCAATCAATCAATCAATAAAATAAATAAATACCATATTAACTGGTATATAATGTGCACATAGATGCCCACCTCCCAAGAATCCAGTCCGTTTACCATATTTACCCACCTATAGGCCCCTCCAGTAACAAACTAATTGTGCTTATTTACAATACATGTATATATATATATATTTTTTAAACTTTGACTTTAAATTTTAAACTGCTCATTCGAAACGACACAGAATGTCATCCTGGCAGACCAAAAAAATCTGGATTTTATAAAATAAGTAAATATATCTCTCTCTCTGTATGTGCGGTCTTCTCTCTCTTTCTGGATCTGTATTTTAATTATATAGATAGATAGATAGATATAGACGCGCCCCCCCTCCCCACGTTATGAAAACATGAAATAGATTTAAAATATATTCTGCCTCCCCCCTCCCTCTCTTCTCCTCCGCTCTGCCCTCTCAGACGGGAGGGTTCGCTTTTGATTGTCAGTCTATCAATATCAATATCCATACTACTTAATAACTAATAATCAATCAAAATGAAAACCTAAAATGTATAAATTTGTGCAATAACTTCGCGATTCTCTCCCTCCATTTCTCTTTCTATCCTTCCCCCTCCAAATACGAATCCCAAACTTGATAAAAACAATAATCCACAAATTAAAAGCAATAATCACCATCAGTCCCGTTAACTCTTACTAGCGATCGACTACTGATTATTTCTCCGATTGGCTCTCTGGCATCGGGATACACAGTTTGTCGTTCTGCCCGTGGGTCTGACCTACAAACCCAGCAGGAGACCCAGAACCCCCGGTCAACGGGTCGAAACCGACCTCAGGAATGGGGTTCTGGCCCTGGCAGGGAGATGCCGCCGCCCTGCCCTAGAGGACACACACATACACACACACTTTATTTACGCAACTTATATTTGTTAGATTTTGTTTTTGGAAACACCTGCATCACTAACCCTCCCCCAGTACTGGCCCAGATACAGGCACACAGTCTGTCTGTCTGTCCATTTACTGTTTATATAGTAAAATACACACACACACACACACAAACACTCTCTCTCTCTGACACACACACACAAAAGGCCTCCAGTCATGTCTCTCTCTCACTCTTTCCTTTTGAAAAAAAACAAACAAAACTAAACAAATATCTGATATCCAGTCGCTAATAAATGCCCCACACTGCCCCCACCCCACTGCCTCGAAATCACAAAATGATCACAAACTAAACACACTAACGCAATTATACAGAGCTGTTATACACAAAGACACCCCCATGTATCAAACCCCCCCAACTGCCCCAATTTTGCACACACACACACACACACACACACACACACACACACATACACTCAGTCAAGCACCCCTCCTCTCAATAGATTTGTAGTGTATTTTTAGAAACAAATGTACAGTAATTTACAAATTGGCAGAGGGCTGCTACAGGGCACTACGGGTACCACAAAGTATTGCGACAGGGAGGGAGAGGGGAGAGGGAGGGGACAGACACAGATGGTAGCTATGATGGTAGCTGTGACCAGCTCCCTCCCCCTCTCTCTCCAATCACAAATCATCAAAAAAAAAAAAAGATTAAACTAAAATTAAAATATGAATCGCAAGTGCAATAACTATAATTTGAGCCGTAATAACAACAACAACAGCAAACAGAACTGATTCGAC